>NW_015386335.1:43732-74701 GCF_001527695.2 Protobothrops mucrosquamatus
CCACGGAGCAGAGAGTGCGTGGTTTTGTGTGCTGCCTGCATCCCACGGATGGGGCTTTGTTTGGCGGACCGGTTGCTGGCATGCCACGGCCTGGTACCGGTCCACAGACCTGCTCTAGGGGGAAGCTGAGCAGGGGGGCTGGAAGACACTGCCAATCCTAACAAACTTTGCTCAACATGCCAACTTCTTAGTCCCAGGAGGCTGCAGGAACCCTTAGAAGACTGAGCTTGGCTTGCTGAGAATTTGACTTCTTTTCCCGGTCTGTAATTATCCAGACTGTATGGATTTAACGTTATGGGGCTCATCTGGCTGAATTCTAAGCAGTGGAGAATTCCGTGGGAGTAAAACTGGACCTCTTGATCTTTGCCAATGAGCTAGATTTCATGGCCCACGGTGCAAAACAGAGGTGGCTGCAGAATTTCAGCTAATAAACATTCAGTTCCCAAAGACAAAGTCCAGCCAGACCCTGACCTTGTCAAAGAGGTCTGGAGGGCGCCAGCTAAGGATGCTGCCCAGACTCACCTTGGAGGGGAGATGGGTGGCACAGAACTTAAATAAATAAATAAATGGGGGTGGGGCGGTGGGGGACAAGTGGCAGAGCCAGTCCTCAACCCCAGGCACAAGGCATTCAAGATCACATCTGACAGACAGATGCCAAGCCAGGTCCTCCGGGTGGCACTGGAATCCTGCAATGAATCTTGGAGAGAGAAAGACATCCAGGAAAATCAGCTTCCTGGGTCACGGTGAATTTTTGAGCCCTCAAGTGCCACACTAAGACGTTGCGCTTTGTGCGAATCTCCAGTGGCTGAGAGTTCCAAAGCTGGTGCTGCTCAGTGCAGCCTCTTGAAAGGGCAGGAGGTGGATCCAGAAAGATGCTTCCCAGAAACATTGGAAAAAAAATGAATGTTTTCAAGGAAAGATGATCTCAGGGATGAAGTAAATATGAAATATTTACACGTGCAGAACAGAAAACCCACTGGGGATAAAGTTGGGGTCTCCACTCCAGCTCCACACGCCCCCTTTTCGGATTTTCTTCTTGAATCGCCCCCTTCCTTTCCTTCTCTCCTCCTGCCCTTTCCATTAAACACAAAAGCAAAATCCAAGCGAGCAAAGTTCCTCCTGCGCCGTAGCCCACCTCTTCCTGACTGAGATTTCTTTGCCTCAAAACTGCCCTGGAGGAAAAAAACTGAGCCTTCTCAGGAGGGAATGAATAGGGGAGGCTTAAAAAGCAAACAGAGAACTTAAAGGGGAGGGAGGGAGGGGGGGCACAGGAGCTACAAACAGCAGGTGGATGGTGTATCCTGGACAGAGAGCAGGCTGGGCATAGACTGTCTGCCCCCACGTCTCCAAAACACACGTGCAAAGACAGACAAGAAGTTGCTTAAAGCAGGGGTGTCTAATCTTCTCAACTTTGAGACTTGCCGACTTCAACTCCCAGAATTCCCCAGGCAGTTGAAGTCCACAAAGTCTTAAAAGTTGACAAGGTTGGACCCCCTTGCGCGAAAAAAAAACACGCCCTGCGCGGTGGATATGCTAGAATTGATGTCCAATCTGGCCAGGAAGCAGCTTCACAAGAGAGGAGCAGCATTTACAAAACAAACGTTCGGCCATGATTTACCTCTCCAGGACGGTGCCGCCCACGGCTGCAGGGGCCGCCGACTCCGTGTCCCCGTTCCCGTTCCCCTGGTTCAGATTTGGGGGGCAGACGCTGCTCACGGATGCCGCCGGGAAGTCCTCCGGGGGTTCGTCCGGCCAGCCAAACTGCTCCTTGGTCTTGCCGTAGATTTTGACGGCGTCCAGCATGGTGACTCCGGCCGGGTCCACAGAGGCCCCAACTGCAGTTGGGAAAAGAAGGGAGGCCGGGTCAATCTGCCACTGAGCACTCTCCATCCACACCCCCAGCCTGTGGGCCTTCTGGCATCTTTTCCAACTGCTGCTGTGGTTTATTAACCAAGATTATTGCTCGGCATCTATTGTGAGTCCGTGCCAGCCACTGGACCCGGCAGCTGAGTCCGGGGAATCAGAGGGGCCTGGAGAGCCATCAGAGTCGGAGGAAGACTCTGATGACCTCCAGGATTTACAATCTGATGAAGAGCCTGGCCCCTCCACTCGTGCTCAGGCTGAGACTCAGCTATGCAGGGAAGCTGAGTCAGACTCTGAGGACTCACAGCTGGAAGACATTATAGACGCTCGCAAACGCAGACAGGCAACAAGAGCAGGACAGAGGGAGGCAACGGGGCGACTCCAAGAGAGGAGGAGAAGGCATTGAGAAGCCACGCCTGGGGGCTGCATAATGAAAAGGGAAAGTGTGGGCAGTGCTGGTTGTTGAAGGCAACCCTTTGCAAAGGACTCAAGTTTCATGGAATCAGATTCTGTTTGCCTTGCCTGTGAACAATTCTCCGTTTGAATTGTGTTCTGTTTGCCTTGGGACAATTATTCGTTTGCATCCTGTTTTGTTTGCCTTTGCTTTTGGGACATTTTGCAGGTCTGTACCTAATTAATAAAAGGGTTTTGTTTTTCCTTGTGAGTTAACAAGGACTCACGTAGGCTGGGACAGAACAGCATCCTGATGCTCCACCAACAAGCCACCCTTCAACAAACTATAGCCAGCTGCGATGGGAAACCCCCTGCCAGCTCCAGAGACTTTCTTTGTGGCTGTCAAGTCTGCCATCTTCGGCTCTGGTGCCTCGCTGGCATCCTGGCATTAAAGGCTGGGGGGAAGGAGAACAAATGGGCAATAAAGCTGTATGGGGATGTGATGGGAAATAGGGAGGGGGATGACAGCTTGACGGAGAACAGGGAAAGATGGAACCGGTTTGTGCCAGCGCTCAAGGCCGCTCAGCCTGAGACTGAATTGTGCCCCAAACCTCTCAGCGTTCCCAAAAGAGCTAAAAGGTTCTTCACTGACTGAAGACAGACTGGTCCTGGGTGGAGGGCTGGGATGGGGGGAACAATATGTGACCTTTTCAGGCGGGAAATCTAGTTCTAGCCTGACTTTCCTGCAGCCAGCAGCCTTTAGCGAAAGATCCTATCGCCGTGGTAGCGAACCTATGACACGGGTGCCAGAGGCAGCACTCAGAGCCCTCTCTGTGGGCGCGTGCGCCGTTGCCCCAGTCCTGGGCCTTCAGCTGGGTTTTATAAAACCTTTTCGCTTTAGGCCTCAGCCGCCATGTGCAAAAAAAAAAAAAAGGTTCAGTCAATCAGTCAATTTCAACTTCTCGCGGGGAAAAAAAAGATCTCGCAAAGATGGAATTGATTGAACTTTTTAGTCCCATCCAGTCTGCTGTTACCATCGCAGCCACGCCCACCCAATGGGCCACGCCCACCCAATGGGCCACACCCATCCGGCACCCAACAATGCATAAGTGGGTTTTGGGTTGCAGTTTGGGCACTCGGTCTCTAAAAGGTTCGCCATCACTGTCCTATCGCTTCATCCAAATGGTGCTGAGTGTCTTTCTTTCCTAAGGGACCGGGACTGGGGCGGGTCTGACATTGGCACCCACAAAGGTGACACCAATCAGGGCTCTTACTGAAAATGGTCAGCTTCTTGTCGGCCTGCAGCGCTTCCTCGCGGGTAAAGGGGAAATCGAACCACCGGGGACGGCTGAGGTTGAGCTGCAAGGTGCGTCCGAAGACTTCCAGGTAGGAAGGGGCTCTCTCGATGGCTTGGGTCCCGATCTGGACCCTCATGCCGGTCATCACCATGGTGCTGTTGTTGTTGGTCACCTCGAGGGTGAAGCCGCCGGGCTACCAAGAAAGGACAGGCGCTGCTTTCAAGAGGCAGGAAGGGCCGGGGGCTTCAGCCTCTCCTCCCACCAGCGGCCAGGGGGGCTTCCTTGCCAGCGCTGAACCCCTGCCGGGTCCTACCTTGGTGTTGGCCACGTACATGCCGGTGGAGTTGAGACGGTGCTTGATCTGCTGGGCGTTGTAGACCTGCAGGAGGTCGTTTCCCCCAAACTCCACGTCTGTCAGCTGCTGGTTGTGCTCAAAGAAGTCAATGGGGAAGTTCACCTGGGTGGAGGTGCGCGTGGCTGGAGGGGAAGGGAGGCGACAGAACCGGATGTGAGGCAGAGAGGGGAGCCAGGGGACCATCCGTGGCTGCTCCGGGAAGTCTCTCCTGAAATTCAGCCTCCCCTCCTCGCAGGTCAAAACAATTGTTGTAAACAATCCTGGTTTGCAACATAACCCAGAGGCCTGTCTTTCTCCTGCTCCCTCCTTCCTCGTTACTCTCGCTGCCTTCCCTGTCCTCAGTTTGGGACTGAGAGCAAAAGGGCAGGCCGAAACATAAACCATGAAAACAATGTGAGATTCGATGTAAATAGGGGTGATGAGAGAATTCTCGTACAAGGGAGCGAAGCCATGTGATGGAGGAGAAGGGAGGGAGGGAGGGAGGGGAGAGGAGGAAGGAGAGGGCCGAAAGGGAGGAGGAAGAGAGGAGGAGGAAGAGGGTGGGAGGAAGAGGAAGGAAGAAGAGGGAGGAAGGGAGGGAGGGAAGGAAGGAGGAAAGAAAGAAGAGGGGAAAGAGGAGGGAAAGGTAGGGAGGGAGGAAAGAGAGATGAGGAAGAAGGAGACAAGAGAAGGCAGGGGAAAAGGAAGAGAAGGGAGGGAAGAGGAAAAGGGGGAGGGAGGAGAGAGAAGGAGGAAGAGGAGGAGGATTAAGGGGAGGAAGGAGAGAGGAAGAAAAGGGAGGGATAGAGGAACAAGAGGAAAAGGGAGGGAGGAAGAGAAGGAAAAGGAGAGGGAGGGGGAAAGTGAGGAGGAGGAGGAAAGAAAAGGGAGGGAGGAAGGAAAGAGAGATGAGGAGGAGGAAGAGAGAGAGAGACAAGAGGAGGAAGAGGAAGAGCAGGAGGATAAAGGAAGGATAGAGGGAGAGGAGGAAGGAAAGGGAGGGAGAGAGGAAGGAGAGAGGAGGAGAAGCAACTGCCCGCCCGACGTCCAGAGCCCACCTGACCTGGCGGCGACTTACGCAGGGCGGCCGCTTTGCGCTTCCGCACGGGCTTCATGATGCTGACCACGCTGCTGGGCTGCAGGGCGGGCTGGAGCCAGTGGGAGGTGTTCTCCACGTTGGCCATGTAGATGCGCAGGCTGCCGTCCTCGCACAGCAGGATCATGGTGGTCCGCTGCTGCTCGTTGCAGGCCGTGTGCCGGATGGCCACCATGTCTTGGATCTGGCACAGGAAGGGCACACTTCCAGGGTGAGGCCTCGGGGGGGGGGGGGCGGCCTCAGAGGCTCAGCAGGGGTTCTGCCTCCCACCCCCAGGGAAACCTGAATAGAATCCCCCACCCCCTTGGCTCAGGGAGCGGGATGTTCCTTTGCCAATGCCGATTCGGCAAGTGTCCGGCTCTGCGGTTCTCAGACTGCTTTAGGACCCTCCCATCCCCTGCCCCATCGCTCACCTCCGGGCTTCCAGGGAAGCCCCCTCCCCAAAGGCCGGCCTTGCCGGACTCACCTTGGCTTTAGCCGGCAAGGTCTTAATCTCCTGGATGAGGAAGGTGTCCGGCTTCACCATCATGACCAGAGGGATGCCGGTCGTCTGTTGCACGCAGCACACCAGCCCCGGGTGGTTCATGACCTCGGACCACTGGCAGAGGGCCGGGGAGGTCTTGCTGCCTCCCCCGTTGGAGCTGGAAGAAAGGGGGGCCTGGGGGGTTAACCTGGGGGAGCTACCAGCCATTTGCTCCCCGCTGAAAAAGAACGCAGTCAGTCCTCCACTTGCGACGGTTTGTTCAGAGTTAAACGGCATTGGAAAAAAAGTTACTCTGGACCATTTTTTTTTCAGTTTTAACCTTTGCAGCATCCCTGATGGTCACCTTCGGACGCTTGGCAACTGGTTCACAGTTATGACGCAGTTCCGTGGATCCAGGATCCCCTTTTTTGCGACTTTCTGACAACGGGGAAGCCGGGTTCACTAAAGAACTGGGTGACTAGCTGATCAAACTGCGGCGATTCGCTTAACGACGGAGGCGAGAAAGGTCGTAGAAAGGGGATAAAAGTCCCTTAACAAGTGTCTCCCTTAACAAGTGAAAATTGGGGGGCCCAATTGTGCTCGTAGGTCGAGGACTGCCTGTACGAGACCTTCCCAAAGCTGGGGAAATTCAGAGGCAAGCCCCCCAACGTCCCCTTCCTCTCCAAATTCTCCCCGGCTTTTCGGCATCCACCCCGACCCGTGGAGGGGAGGGAGGGGGAGAGGGAGGGAGGGGGAGAGGGAAGGCCTCACCTCTTGATGTTGATGGGAAAGAGGTGCAGCACCTCCAAAGTAGCTCGGCTGATGGTGGCTGCGAAGGACTTCCCCTGGGAGTAGCTGAAGAAGAGCATCTGCAGGACGTGGGAGTAGTAGACGGACACGCCGCCCCCGGCCACCTGGCCATTGCTGTCCTGCCAGGGACACAAGGCAGAAGAGGGCACGTGTGGGCTTCCTCAGAAACCGCCTCTGACTCCAAAGGGGGTCTCAGCCAACTCGCCGCGGGACAAAAAAGTCACAATATATGAAAGAAGTTTATGTCTAGGCCCCTCACCTCCTGGATATGAACTGTTTCTACCTTCCAAACAACGCTGTAGGGCAGGGGTCTTCCAACTTGGCCCTTTGATGACTTGTGGACTTCAACTCCCAGAATTCCTCAGCCAGGCACGCGTGCCTGGCTGAGGAATTCTGGGAGTTGAAGTCCACAAGTCATCAAAGGGCCAAGTTGGAAGACCCCTGGGTTAGGGCATTGCACAGCAGAACTACTAGACACAAGGATATTTTTTCCCCCATGCCATCACTCTGCTGAACAACTAATTCCCCACAACACTGACAAACTATCTAGTAAGGCTGCATTACTCTTCTTCTTCCCATCTTTCCTGTTACCTCCTTATGACTATAACTTTGTAGTTGTATCTTACGATGTATATTGTTTTATCCTGTTCTGCTTTATGTTGATTGCTTTATTTAGTATCCTATGACTATTGCTAAGTGTTGAAGCTTATGGTTTATGATGAATGTATTTTTACAATGACTATGATTGTGATTTTTCCCTTGCTGCTTGTATGTACACTGAGAGCTTCTGCACCAGAGATAAATTCCTTGCGTGTCCAATCACACTTGGCCAATAGAGAATTCTAATTCTAAAAATTCTAATTCTAATTCTTATTCCATTGCATTCTACTCCATTCCATTCTCAATAAAGATTCTATTCTATTCTATTCTGCAATCTGTTCTATTCTATTCTATTTTATTATATTCTATTCTACAATCTATTCTATTCTATTCTAATTCCATTCCATTCTATAATCTGTCTATTCTAGTCTATTCTATTCATTATTTCTATTACTATTCTGTTCCATTATTTATTCCTTTCCTATTCTACTCTACTCTACTCTACTCCTATTCTATTCTATTCTATTTTATTCTATTCTACAATCTATTCTATTCTATTCCATTCCATTCTATAATGTCTATTCTATTCTATTCTATTCTATTCTATTCTATTCTATTCTATTCTATTCTATTCTATTCTACAATCTATTCTATTTTATTCTATTCTATTTTATTCTATTCTACAATCTATTCTATTCTATTCCATTCCATAATCTGTCTATTCTATTCCATTCCATTCCATTCCATTCCCTCTTCATTCTATTCCATTCCGTTGTGTTGTGTTGTGTTGTGTTGTGTTCTATTCCATTCCATTCCATTCTCCATCATCATGCTGAGAAAAGGCGTTCAGGTAAGACAACGCCCCATCCATTCCATTCCATTCCATTCCGTTCCGTTCTTTCCTATTCTATTCTGCTCTTTTCTGTTCTGTTCCATTCCTACTCTACTCTATTCTAAATGGTGGAATAGAATCATTAAAGGATGCGAAAGGAGGGTCAAAGTGAAATGTGAAGTAAAGTAAAATATTTTTTTAAAAATATTTTAAATAATGAAATAGGATTGTTGAATTGTCCCATGGAGAGCTTGGCCGTGGGCCGAGTGGTCCCTTTCCTTCAAGGAAGCCCCGTTTTTTAAAAAAAAATCTGGAGGGGGTTCTGGGGAGGGCCGTAGTCGCATGGAGGGAGGAGGCCGAACGCGGCTGGATACCTTCAGGTCCTCATGGGTGACTTCAAGGACGTTGGTGACGTAGAAGGGGCCGTGCTGGGCGCTGCTGGCCTCCTCCATGAGCTGCAGGTAGATGTAGCCGGCGGAGGACATGATGACCACGATGTTCTTGCTCTCTTCGTTGAAGAGGAAGGTGATGTCCCGGATTTTGGAGCTCGGCAGCAGGAAGTAGAAGGTGGGGCTTAAGGCGTCCAGCGAGAGGTCGTAGATCTGTGCAAGAGCAGGAGCACTTAAAGGCTTATATACCGCTTCACAGTGCTTTATAGCCCTCTCTAAGCGGTTTACAGAGTCAGCATATTTGCTCCCAAAAATCTGGGTCCTCATTTTACCGACCTCGGAAGGATGGAAGGCTGAGTCAACCTTGAGCTAGTCAGGATCGAACTGCTGGCAGTGGGCAGAGTTTGCCTGCAATGCTGCATTCTAACCACTGCGCCACCACAGCTCTTAATGCAACATCCGATCAGCAACAGCAATAGCACTTAGACTTATATAGCGCTTCACAGTGCTTTATAGCCCTCTCTAAGCGGTTTACAGAGTCAGCATATTTGCCCCCCTACAATCTGGGTGTCCTCATTTTACCGACCTCGGAAGGATGGAAGGCCAAGTCAACCTTGAGCTGGTAAGAATCAAACTGCCGAACTGCAGGCAGCTGGCAGTCAGCAGAATCAGCCTGCAGTACTGCATTCTAACCAGCAGGGCTCTTGTGGAAGGAAGGAAGGGGAGATTGGGAGGGAGGGAAGACCAGAGAGGCCACCCCAGCTGTCCACGAAAGAGGGTCCGGAGGAGATCGGAGCGGAGGGAGAGGGGCAGGAGGAGCTAGGCCAGCCTTCGCTGACCCTACCTTGACAAAGTCGGCGGTGACGATGGCCAGTTCCGTCTGGGATCCCGGAAGCCAGACCGCCTTGATGATGAAGTTGCCCGTGGCAAGCTGAGGGTGGAGCACTAGGTGATCCGAGACGGAGCCCGAACTGCTGAAGGTGAGGACGTGGCAGTCCTGGGAAGGGGTCAAGAGAGGGGAATTACAGGCTGATCATCTGGGGAGGTTCCCAGTCATCCCTCCTTGTCCCAAAGGTGCTTTTTTTTTTTACCCCACAAGGTTGTCAAGCGAATATGGCTTCCCCTTTGACTTTGCTTGTCGGAAGTTCGCAAAAGGGGAATTAACGCTACCCCGGGACACGGCAACTGTCCTAAATCCACTACTACTACTACTACTACTGTTGTTGTTCTTATTGTTGTTATTGTTATTACCTTCAGCCCGCAAACAGCCAGATAGTCCTCCTTGCAGGGGTTCCCCGTCAGGCTCAGCACCGTGAAGGGAACGGGCGCAGAGGCCAGGCGGGTTAGCGTCAGCTTCCGCTTGCTGGAATCGGCTTGTTTCAGCAGCGCAGAGAGCTGCAGCACGGTGATCTGCCAGGGCAACAAAGACACAGACATTGTGGCAGAGTTATTACTACAACCCAAGAGAGGGAGGGGGAGAGAAATTTAAATGAAATTCCCTCAATCCCGGAAGCCTACAGGGATCTCTGCCTGCCAGCTGCAAAGAACACGAAACAGCAGATTTGTGGAAATGGCGCTTGGCTCACTTCGATGGCTATCAAGGGAGCATTTTTTCCGTTGCCCTCCTGTGTTTTATGGACTTTATGGTGCTGGTTAATAGCCTGTCTTGGTTAGACCTGATCAGAAATGGGGAAGGTTGTCGAGAGCAGCTGCAGGCCCAGCTTTGTCGTTGTGTGTGTGGGGGGAGGGGAAGAGAGACGATCAGGGCGCCAGGGACCTCTCCCTCCACCTTCTACGCTGGAGATCAGCAGAGATTTTACAAATGTATAACATTTTGTTGGATTATAAAATAAAATACCCAAATGCAAAAACAAATAGTAGGACCCCGTGGGGAGGGAGAAGGGAAAAAGAAAAGAGAAGGCACTGTCTTCCAACTTCCTCTGTAGCAGTAGAATAAAGTGTGAACATCGAACCTCCACTTTTTATTTTTCTAAAGTAGTCTAAACAAGCCATTTCTATAACAATAAGTCAGTCTAATCAGTAAAACCTCAAATCAAAGTTTCATATTTTTTCCCCCCACCTCAAGCACCAACTCCAGAAGCGGTCTCCACGTGGAAGCAAAGAGATCCCCGGAGATTTCAGATTCTCCAGAGGTCCTCTTCCCAACTCACCTTGCCCTTCTCGTGACTGACCGCCAGGTGCTGGCGCCGCCCGTGAGGCGAGGACAGCACGCACATGGCCACCCGCCGCAGGACGTGGGCGCTGATCAGCTGCCGGATGGTCTGGCCTTGGTCCCCGCTGTAGTTCATCCGGACGTTCTCAAAGGCCCCTTCCTGGGAGCCCAGAGTCGGCACCTGGAGGGCAGAGCGGAGAAGGGGGCTGCCGTGACACAGCCTGGAATATTAACCTGGGATAATCTTAGGTGAGGATACTGTGTTTTCCCGAAAATAAGACCCTTTCTTTCTTTCTTTTTCTTTTTTTCCTTCCTTCTTTCCTTCCTTCCTTCCTTCCTTCCTTCTGCCTTTCTTTTCTTTCTCTTTCTCTCTTCCTTCCCTTCTTTCTCCTTTGTTTTCTTTTTCTCCCTTCCTTCCTTCCCTTTCTTTCTTTCTTTCTTTCTCTTCTTTCCTTTTGCCTTCTCCCTTCCTTCCTTCCTTCCTTCCTTCCTTCCTTCCTTCCTTCCGCCTTTTCTTTCTTTTTGTTCTTTCTCCTTTCCTTCCCTTTCTTTCTTTCTTTCTTTTTTCTTTCTTCCTTCCTTCCTTCCTTTAGCCTCCTCCCTTTCTTCCTTCCTTCCTTCCGCCTTTCTTTTCTTTCTTTCTCTTTCTCTATCTTCCTTCTCTTCCCTTCCCTTCCCTTCCCTTCCCTTCCTTTCTTTCTTTCTTTCTTTCTTTCTTTCTTTCTTTCTTTCTTTCTTTCTTTCTTTCTTTCTTTCTTTCTTTCTTTCTTTCTTTCTTTCTCTTTCTTTCTCCCTTCCTTCCTTCCTTCCTTCCTTCCCTCCAAAAGAGGCACCAGGTCTTATTTTCAGGGGAATATCTTTTCCACTCACCTCCAGCACCGACAACCCCGCCCAGCCGGCCCACTTCTTCTGCGGCTGAAGGAAATGCCTCTGCAGCTGAGAATGGCGCTCCGGCCTGCATTTTTTCTGGAAAGACCTCTGACGGCAAAATGCAGGCCGGGGGACGCCGCAGAAGAAGTGGGCCGGCGAGGAGAGGCAGGCTGCAACGGTAAGTGGGTGTGGGGCACATGGGGCAGCTCCACCACCCCCCTAGCTTGATTTTTAGGTGTGCACCTCGCCCCCAAACTAGGGCTTATTTTGGGGGTAGGGCTTACGTTTGGGTAAACGCGGCATTAACCTGGAATATTGACTTCTGAAAGCAGCCCCTGCTGGGATCTGAGTCCAGACGAAGGGGGCCAGACCCCCGCTCTCCCCCACCTGGGCACCCGCTGCCCTGCTCACCATCAGCTGGTCCGTCATTTCCACCGTCTTGTCCAAGGTGTGCAGCTGGTTCAGCGCCTGCTGGGCGCGGCTGCTGCTGCCCATGGCCGAGGCTTGCTGGAAGTTGGTCTGGATGGCCTCCATCAGGAAGTTGAGGAGGTCGAGCACCAAAGAGGCAAAGGAGAAGTTGGCCTTGGGGGAGGCCAGAACAGGTGGGTGTCAGAGCCCGTGTCTTAAAGGGCCTTTTTCCTTTCTTTCTCTCTCTCTCTCTCTCTCTCTTTCTTTCCCTCTAAACCCAAGTTGCACTCTCTTCTCTCCCTGGTTTCTGCCATACTCCTGACAGAGGGGGGGGAAGCGCTTGAGGTTTATTGCCTTGTTTCCTCTACCGCTACAATGCTCTTCCTGCAATTCCTCCTCTGTGAACTTTCTCTCCCCTGCTGTCAGCTAGCAGAGGGGGGAGGAGAAGGGAATGTACCTCCGGCAACTGTGTTATCTCCGCGTTCGCAAGGGAAAGTGCGAAGAAGAGCCGCCTAAACATCGCTGCAGCCCGGAAGACGGCCTGATGTTATCTCCTTTTCCTCACAACGAACTTAACACCTGGGGATTGGCCTGATTGAACTAACCGGATGAACTACAGGGCGGGGTTATGCTTGGGATACTTTGTACCTATCGATCTGGCGGGAAACCCTCAGACCCTGTCTAGTATGCCTGCTGTCAGCTTCTCCTAATAAAAGCTGCTTTCGGAAGAAACTGTTTCCATGAGTTCTACTTGCTTAGGCTGAGGTATTGAAGTGGGCCCTGACAGCGGGGCTAAGAAGACTTCCCCCACTAGGGAGAGGGCCCTGGCGCCGTTTCACACACACACACACACACACAAAGGAACACACAAACCTGGGCCTGCAGCTGCTCCCGACAACCTTCCACGTTTCTGCAGAGGCTGCTTTTCTTGGGCTTGTCTTCATCACCCGCTCGGCCGTCGCTGGTGGAGGACTTGGACTTGTCGGTGGGCGAGGTGCTGGAATGGCGGACGCTCTCCGAGACCCGAGTCTCGCTTTGGAAGGCCGACTCCTTCAGGGTGGAGCTCATGCCGCTGCTGGGGGTCCTCTTCACCAGGGCCTGGAGGGGGACAAACACCGTGCAGGACCTCAGTCAGGCTCACCCGTTCGTCCAGAGCATCTTCCCCGCACCCTTCTCCTCAAAATTTCGGCCCTAGGACCCACCAGGCAGCTGCCGTCCTCCTTGGCTCCGCAGTCGCAAAAGAAGGATCCGTATTTCGCGTACGAAATCTCGTGGTCCTTGTGGCAAACCTTGGCGCAGACGGTGCAGACGCCGACGCCGTCAACCATCTTACAGGTATGGCAGTGGTACCTGCCGGGGTAGGAACAGAGCAGGCCGGGGAGAGGAGAGGAGAGGAGGGAAATGAGAGACAAGCGCTTTGCAATAAAGCAGCCCAAAAGACGCCCCCATTTCGGTGAAGGCAGCAGGGGGAAGCTCACCAGTGCTGGTTCATGAATTCCTTCTGCGTGATGGTAAAGGTGCAGAGCTTGTTGCAGAGAGAGTCTTCGTCCTGCATTCGCACATTCGCAAGGGAACAAACAGCTTTTAGTTTAAGACGGGTCTTCAAACTTGGCCCTTTGATGACCGTGGACTTCAACTCCCAGAATTCCTCAGCCAGGCACGTGTGCCTGGCTGAGGAATTCTGGGAGTTGAAGTCCACGAGTCATCAAAGGGCCAAGTTTGAAGATCCCTGGTTTCAGAGGTGTGGTTGTGAAGCAGACAGTTTCCATAACAAAATGGACTTGTTGCTATGGGGAGGAAAGCTATGGCAAATCTAGACAGCATACTAAAAAGCAGAGACATCACCCTGCCAACAAAAGTGCGTATAGTCAAGACCGTGGTTTTCCCAGTTGCAATGTGTGGCTGTGAAAGTTGGACTGTAGGAAAGGCTGAGCGCCAAAGAATGGAGGCCTTTGAACTCTGGTGCTGGAAAAGACTCCTGCGAGTCCCCTGGACTGCAAGGCGATCAAACCGGTCAGTCCTAGAGGAGATCAACCCCGACTGCTCTCTAGAAGGCCAGATCCTGAAGTTGAAACTCAAGTCCTTTGGCCACCTAATGAGAAGGAAGGACTCACTGGAGAAGGGCCTAATGCTGGGAAAGATGGAGGGCAAGAGAAGAAGGGGACGACAGAGAATGAGGTGGCTGGATGGAGTCACTGAAGCAGCAGGCGTGAGCTTCAATGGACTCCAGAAGATGGAAGAGGACAGGAAGGCCTGGAGTAACGTTGTCCATGGGGTCGCGATGGGTCGGACACGACTTCGCTACTAACAACAACAAAAAGACGTTGGGGGCTTGCCTGGGAAAATGATTGTTTAATTGGTATGGGAACCTCACAGCTAGTTTTGCTTCGACATAACTACGCAGCGTATTCAATAAACCGCAAGGTTTTGGGAAACGGAATTAATCTGAAGTTTTATTTAGATTCTCGGGCTGGATGCTGACATTCGCCCAGGATCGCTTTGTCGAACACCTACTCACAACTGGTACGGTTAGAAGAGAGGAGTGTGCTTTCTTTAAAAATACCTCTCTTCCAGACAACTAAGACTATAAGCAGTGCCCTCAGATTCCTGGCCCATCTGGTCCAGCAGTCTGTTCTCCCCCGCAGTGACTTTTGGAGGCAGGCAGCCTGCCGTCAAGGCTAACAGCCACGATTGCTCACAACTTCCGTGCCAGGAAGAAAGAGGTGCTAAGAGCCTTTTCCCCTGTTCTGCTATTTAATTCCTCCTTTTTGAACCATAAAGGAACATACGCAGAGCCGTGGTGCAGCATCGCAGGCTAACTCGCTGCTCACTCCAAGAGTTCCATCCTGACTGGCTCAAGGTTGACTCAGCCTTCCATCCTTGCGAGGTCGGTAAAATTTGGACCCAGATTGTTGGGGGGCAAGAGGCTGACTCTGTAAACCGCTTAGAGAGGGCTATAAAAGCACTGTGAAGCGGCATATAAGTCTAAGGGCTATTGCTATTGTTCTTCCTTTCCTCCTTCCTTCCTTCCTTCCTTCCTTCCTTCCTTCCTTCCTTCCATCCATCCATCTATCCATCCATCCATCCATGGTATGCAATGGTTAAAATGCAGCATTGAAGGGTATCTCTGCCCACAGCCAGGAGTTCAATCCTGACCGGCTCAAGGTTGACTTGGCCTTCCATCCTCCTGAGGTCAGTAAAATTAGGACCCAGATTGTTTGGGGGGGGCAACAGGCTGACTCTCTGTAAACCGCTTAGAGAGGGCTGTAAAAACACTGTGAAGCGGTACATAAGTCTAAGTGCTATTGCTATTGTCCTTCCTTCCTTCCTTCCTTCCTTCCTTCCTTCCTTCCCTCCCTCCTTCCATCCATCCATCCATCCATCCATGGTATGCAATGGTTAAAATGCAGCATTGAAGGCTGACTCTGCCCATAGTCAGGAGTTTGATCCTGACAGGCTCAAGGTTGACTCAGCCTTAAACTGAGGACCCAGATTATTGGGGGGCAACAGAGTGACTGTCAACCGCTTAGAGAGGGCTGCAAAGCACTGTGAAGCGGTACATAAATCTAAGTGCTATCGCTACACACTTCCTGAGCCTTCTCAGCACGATTGATAGAATATGCTTGCTTGCGATTATTCTGTGGAGAGCAACCTTGCAGGAGAAACTCTCCCTTATCCAAATATTCAGCCAGAAGTGTCTGGAGGGAACGCCCAGAGCTCCCTGCCAGGGCCCCTCTGTGGCCCCAAGGCCAAAATATTGCACAAAAACGTTGCATGGCCCAGCGGGCTGGGTTCTCTGGCCCGCTTACCGAGTCTTCGGCCTGCGAGTCCTCCTCCTCCACCGCCAGTTCTTCCACCCAGTCGGAGTCCACCTCGATGGCCCGCTCTTCTCCGTCCACCGAGAGGTGGCTGGTGCCCTGGCTGTTGCTCTGGCCGAGGGCGTTGGTGACGTCGGCCAGGTAGGAGACGATGTGGCAGGTGCACTCCAGGATGCTCACGTGCTGCAAGGAAGAGGCTGGGAAGTGGCTTTGCCCGCCCTTCCTGACAAAGGCCAGAGAGACCGGGGAAGCAGACACACAGCGGAGCCCCGGATTTCTGCCACTAAGCAAGAAGGTTAAGTGAGCTTTGTCCCCGTTTTATGACCTTTTTTTTGTTTGGCCACGGTCATGAAGTGAACCACTTCAGTTGTTAAGCTAGTCAGAGGGCTTGTAAGCGAATCTGACTCTGCTCGATGGAACGTCGCAAAAGGGGGAATCACGTGACCCCTGGGGACTCTGCGGCCGTCACAAATGTGAGTCGGTTGCCAAGTGGCCGAATTTTGATCACCTGACGCTGCAACGTGAAAAATGGCCCTAAAGTCACTTTTTTTCCCCAGTGCTGTTGTAACTTCGGTCCCTAAACGAACGGTTGTAACTCAGGGACCACCTGTAAACGTGGCCTGAGGACAGGTTGAAAGTTAAGCCTGTCCTTTGCCTTGAGTCCTCTCCAAAAAGAAACTGGACTGGCGAAGATTACGTGCAAAAAGGGGGCTGCATTCTGAGCAGAGGGGGGGAGGGCTCACCTTTCCGTGCATGACGCTGGCGTTCATTTTCTCGATCACGTTCTTCTGCGACAAATATTTCTTGCTGAGAAAGGAGAAGGAAGAAGGAACTGAAGGGGAAACGAGGCTCCACCCCATAGCCAGAGCCTCAGGACCTGGAGAGGGAGCTTCCCACGCAGCTGCCCCTTCCGAGGAGGCCTCTGGCTGGAGACCCCCCCTCTCCCCCAGGCAGAGTTTCCAGCTAAAGAACAGGAAAAAGCCCCTTCTAGGCCAGCGGCCTCCCCTCACTCGAGCGGCATCAGCTGCCCTCCTGCCCCTCTTACCATCTCCCCAGCCAGTCTAGAGCTGCGCTGTGCAGCTGGAGGTGACCGGCCCCTTGTCCGGCCCCGGCCAGGGTCGCCATGACCACCATCAGCTCTGGAAAGCCGGTCCCGTCTCCGTTTGCCAGCATCTCTGTAGCCATGGGGATCAGGGTACTCAGGAGGACGGTGCAGGCTCCCTCGCCAACTTGACTGGAGTGGGGGGAAAGAAGGTAAGGCATCACACTGAGTGGCCACGGGGCGCATTTTCACAGTGGGATCCCAACTAACCAAGGATTGGCTCAAGGTCTCTGGAGATTCTCAAGTCACCCAGGTCGTGGTTGACCCAAAGGGGCTTTTTTTCAGGAGGCAACTGGACTTTCTTGTTTTTCCTTTGAAAAGGTTTCACTTCTCATCCAAGAAGCTTCTTCAGTTCTGACCAGATGGTGGGGAATGGAAGGATTTGAGTTCCTTGCAGACAGCCGGTCATTTGCATTCTTTTAGAGGGTTGTTGAGGCCACTTGGAGGTTTATCTGTGTCCTCGGGGTCACCTGAGTATGCAAATGGGTATGGAGCCTTTTTCCTTTCAGCAGTTCCAAGAAGGCTCCACACCCATTTGCCCCACTCAGGTGACCCTGAGGACACAGATAAACCTCCAAGTGGCCTCAACGACTCTCTAAAAGGACGCAAATGACCGGCTGTCTATCAGTCCTTCCATTTCCCCACCATCCGGTCAGAGCTGAAGAAGCTTCTTGGAGGAGAAGCGAAACATCTTCAAAGAAAAAACAAGAAAGTCCAGTGGCCTCGTGAAAAAAAGCATCTTTGGGACAAGAATTGGCCCTGCAGTCCCAGCCCCCTTGGAGCTCCGGGGGAGCCTGGGCCTGTTCACACCTGTTTTCCCGCACGATGTAGGTCGTCAGAAGCTGGAGTAGCTGCCGGTTCTCCTGCACCATCTCCAGCTGGTCAGACTCCTTGGGGGGGGAGGTGGTCATACGCGTCAGCCACGCCTGGAGGCGCACGGGCTCCACACACGCCAGCTGGGCCAAGGAGCCGCATAAGCGCAGAAGGCTGGGATTTGGGCTCTTCTCGGCTAAAGGGGGCAGAAAGAGGGGAAGAGTCAGCTGTGGCTCCTGAGGCTGGCAGGGCTCAGGGTCTCGAAGGACAAGATTCGGGAAATATCGGATTCAGTTTATTTAAAAAAAAACAAAAAAAACCACCCCCTGTATTTTGGGAGGGACAATATCCCTTCCTACATGGGTCCAAAGCTTTGCTGTACAAAGGGCAGTGCAAATCTGCTGTGGGGAATCTTTTATCTGCCAGGCAGAACTGGCAGAGCTGTCGAGCACTCACTTAGCTGGAAGAGCTTGGTGAAGAACTTCAGAACGCGGTTGCAGAACTTGGCCGAGAGGTTCTCGTTGGCCGTCGCCATCATGATCTGGACCAGCTCTCCACTGGTTGGGAGAAATATTGGGAGGCAAGCAAAACATGAGGAGGGGTTCTAGGCTTGCCATAGCCCCCTCCCCCAGCACTCATGAAGATGGAGTTCAAAGCCAGATTTCCCCACTCCTGGGTAGCCAGCCTGCGCTAGCACAATTTCCAAACTGCCCCCAAAGTGGGGTTAAACCCTTTTAAAAGATACACTGTGCCAGGGGTATCCAACCTTGACAACTTCAAGACCTGTGGACTTCAACTCCCAGAATTTCTCAATTCCTGGGGAATTCCGGGAATTGAAGTCCACGAGTCTTTAAAGCCGCCAAGTTTGGACACCCCTGCATTATACAAATATGGCAATTTAAAAAAAACCCAGTGCAGAAGAGCTGATAAAGCAGGAAGAACCAGTACTCCACCTCTCTGAAAAAAACTCCTCCATGGCTTTCCGGGCCTGGCTGCTCTCCAGCTGTTTCTCCAGATGTTGCAGGCATTCCTCCAAGATGGCTTCGTCGAGGCCACTAAGAGACAAGGGCAGAGTTTTGTTCTTGGGAAAAGTCCCTCAAAGCTGGGGGTGGGGGGAATGGGACGACTCGATCTGAGTTTCGGATCGTTTCAGGTAGGAAAGCAAGGTAGGCTCACCTGTTCGGGTCGGAGTGGTTGGCCAGAATGTTGTAGCAGCCCATGATCAGCTTCTCGTAGACCCGGGAGAGGAACTCGTCCGATTCTGCCGGGCCCAGGATCCTCTCCAGGGAATTGCTGCTCATCTCGGCCACGCTCTCCGTGCCGGTCTCCAGCAGGAGAGGCAGCAGCGTGCGGATCACCTGGGGCGGGTTCAGGTCATCGGACCAGCTGGAGACGAGGGAGAGGAGAGGGAAAATTCCCTGGGGGAAAAGCCTGGGCCACATCGCCACCAGTGGCACAGTGGTTAGAATGCAGCACTGCAGGCTACTTCTGCTGGCTGCCAGCAGTTCGATCCTGGTTCAAGGTTGACTCAGCCTTCCATCCTTCTGAGGTCGGTAAAATGAGGACCCAGATTGTTGGGAGCAATACTGACTGCTTAGTGAGGGTTGTAAAGCACTGTGAAGCAGTATATAAGTCTAAGGACTATTGCTATCTATCTATCTATCTATCTATCTATCTATCTATCTATCTATCTATCTATCTATCTATCTATCTATCTATCTATCATCTATCTATCTATCTATTTATCTTCCTTCCTTTCCTTCCCTTTCCTTCCCTTTCCTTCCCTTCCCTTCCCTCCCTCCCTCCCTCCCTCTCAATGGTTAGAATGCATTATTGCAGGCTGACTCTGCCCACAGCCAGCAGTTTCATCCTGACTGGTTCAAGGATGACTCAGCCTTCCATCCTTCTGAGGTCGGTAAAATGAGGATACAGATTGTTGGGGGGCAATATGCAGACTCTGTATAAATTGCTTAGAGAGGACTGGAAAGCACTGTGGACAGGTATATAAGGGCTATTGCTACCATGAGCAGCAGGCTAGCTGCAGGGACTGGGGTGGGTGGGGGTGGGGTTAAGGGACCGGCCAGGACTTACACCACAAGATCTCCGGTGAGCCTGACCAAGGAGAGCAGGGTGTGTTTCAAGGAGGCCGCCAAGGGAAGGCTCTGGCTGCAGAGGGTGCCCAGGTGTGCGGCCTGAACGGCGCTGATGTAGCTCTCGGCTGGAATCGTGTCGTTGGCAAAGGCGTTGCGCTGTAAAGGCACACGGGGTGTGTGTGTTAGGGTTCTGGTTAAGGTTTTTCAAGTCTTTAGAGAGTGCTGCTGCTGCCACCCAGCTGGAAAGAAGCTCAGAGACCGCTTAATCAAGATCTTTCCCAGCAGCCTCCCAGGGAGCAGAAGAGGAGAGAAAAAAAGAGGCCGACTCCCCACAGAAAAATATGTCTGAACTGCCGAATGACCACAAGGCAAAAAAGGAGAAACCGGCTCAACTGTCCGCAATGGACAGCCCAGAGGGAGGAAGGAGGAGGAAGAGACCAGGCCCCATGCAACGTCCTCCCGCACCCCTCAAACAAAAGAGGGCTTCCAAAAGGCAGACTCACCCAAGACCCAATGTTGGGGAACTCGTTGGTATGAATGCTGTTCCAGGATTCACACAGCGACTGGACCGCTGACGGCAAATTCGGGATCAGAACCGGCCCTGCACAGCGAGAAAACAGAGACCCTCCAGTCAGGAGGCTGGGAGAGCAGCGGAGCCCCCACCACCCCACCACCCCCCGCTGGCCAATTCAAGCCTTAATGGACCTTCAAGACAAAAAAGGGCCACCAGCAGCTAGGAGACCGAGGAGAGGTTTGACATGGCTCGCTCCTACCCCCGAGGAGCTGAAGATGCTCAGCACTACTCAACTGAGTACGACCGGGATCATCTACTCCGGAGACCCTCTGGGGAAACCCTCCTCTCCCCAAGGACTGAGCCCAAGGACATCTTCCTGGATTGCAGACCGGCAGCAAGACACCCACTCGGATCCAGCTTACCTGCTCAGCTGACAGGCTCTCCCCGAGGCAGTTAAAGCTGAGCTATGCTGCCACCTCCCAGTTACAGCTACTCCTCGACTTAAAATGACCACAACTGAGCCCCCTCCCACCCAAAGAATTCTGCCGCTAAGCAAGGCGGTTGTTAAGTGTCCCATTTTACGACCTGCCTTGCCGCTGTTTGTTAAGTGAATCCCTGCAGTTGATTTAAGTTAGCCACGCGGTTGTGAAGCAAATACGGGCTTCCCCCCACCTTGACTTTGCTTGTCGGAAGGCCGCAAAAGGGAATCGCCTGACCCCCGGGACGCCGCGACCATCGTAAGTCTGAGCCGGTTGCCAAGCTTCTGAATTTGGACCGCCTGACCCCGGGGAGGCCCAAACGGTCGTAAATGTGAAAACGGTCCTAAGTCACTTTTTTTTGGTGCCGTTGTAACTTCGAACGGTCACTAAACGAAGGGTTGTAAGGGCTACCTCAATACAGATACTATTTTTATATAATTGTTTCTCTGTGTCTCGAGGGCCACTGTGCTTATTCCGGCTTAGTTCTCTTGCGTGATCTCTTTTTGTTATAAGTGCATGGAACAGCACCACCAGCATGCAAGTGTACTGTGTCCCCCCCCCAAATAAGACCCAATTGGAAAACAAGCCCTAGCCTGATTTTTCAGGAAGCTGGTAATTTAAGCCCCCAAATAAGCCCCAGTTTTATTTTATTTTATTTTATTTATTTTTTGGATTTATATCAGCAGCCAGCCGGATGCATTTAGTACCATATTTCCCCAAATATAAAAACCTAGCATTATTTTTCAGGATGCTGGTAATAGAATCCCCAAAATAAGCTGGACGCATTTAGTGGCGTATTTCCCCAAATATAAGACCCTAGCGCAGTGATGGCGAACCTTTTAGAGACCGAGTGCCCAAACCGCAACCGAAAACCCACTTATGTATCGTCGGGTGATGGGTGGGTGTGGCCCATTGGGTGGGCGTGGCCCATTGGGTGGGCGTGGCTGCAGTGGTAACGGCAGACTGGGTGGGACTAAAAAGTTCAATCAATCAATTCCAACTTTGCAAAATCTTTTTTTTCCCGCGAGAAGTTGAAATTGATTGATTGAAAAGGTTTTATAAAACCCAGCTGAAGGCCTAGGACTGGGGCGACGGCACACGTGCCCAGAGAGGGCTCTGCGTGCCACCTGTGGCATGCGTGCCATAGGTTCGCCACGATGGTCCTAGCGTGATGTTTCAGAATGGTGGTAATATAAGCCCCAAAATAAGCCCCAGTTAAGATTACCAGCCAGAGGGATGCATTTAGTATCTCCCCAAATATAAGATCCAACTGGAAAATAAGCCCTAAGGCATGTTTTGCAGCAAAAATTAATATAAGATCCGTTCTTATTTTTGGGGAGACACGGTAATTAATAAAAAATAATAATAAAATAAAATTATTAAAGGCTGAGCAGCTGGAGCCAGAAGGGGGCCTACCCAGAGTATTGGACTTGCAGCGACTGGAGCCGATCGCCAGCACGGCCGCGTATCCTTGCAGCTTCTCCTCGGTGGGCTTGTTCTCAGTACAGCTGTCCTCGGAGAGGCTCTGCAGCAGGTAAGATCTGCGGCGAGAGAGAGAGAGAAACCCAGCTATGCCTCCAGCATACCTGCCGGGCAGAGGACGGCCCCACGGCCAGGGCAAAGGGAGGCCGGTGTCAGAACCCATTTATATTTCCTTTTTATCTACCTCCTCTGATCTAAAACCAAATCTCACCTTCCCCTGGGTTCTGCCATACTCCCAAGGGGGAGGGGGGATATGCCTGTGGGGTTATGGCTTTCGCTTCCTCTGTTCGCTACAATGTAACTTTTTGTTTATTTGCCTTTGTGTCTGCTGCCCATTACAATGTAACAAATTGCCTCCTGCACTATGCATCTCTCTGAACTTTCTTCTCCCTAACCGGGCAGCTAGGAAAGGGGGGGGGAGAAATACAAACATCCTGGCTTATTTCTCCGGTCTCAAAAGGAGGTGTGAAGAGCTGTGGAACATCGTGCTACAACCGGAGACAATGTTATCTCCCCTTTCCCACGATGGACTTAACACCTGGGGATTGGCCGGTCTGAACCGCCCAGATGAACTGTGGGGTGGGGTTAGGGTTAGGGACCCTTTAAAGTATCGATCTGTAAAGAAATCCCTCAGATCCTGTCTATTATGCCTGCTATCAAATACTCTTAATAAAAGTTCCTGTTGGAAGAAGTTGTTTCCAAGAGTTCTGCTTTCTTTAAGATGTGGGATTGAAGTGGGTCTTTACAGCCGGCCTCAGAGGGTCCCAGCTACCTGGTGAAGGTGGCGTAGGTGTCGATCAGCTGCAGGGCGGCCGGCAGCAGGTTCTTGGTGATCTCCGAGGACTTGTGCGGGTCAGTTTCGGCCGCCAGCTTGGAGAAGTGCTCATCCAGGGAGACCTGGACTTTGGAAATGGCCGCGTCCAGGGTGTAGATGGACTGCAAGCTGGGGATCTCGTTTAGCTGAAGGATGGTGGTGCAGTCGATGCCGCAGAAGGAGGAGATCTTGGAAAGGGAGGAGAGGATCGCTTAAGGTCTCTGGAGATTCTCTGTCCTCCGGGTCAAGGTTGTCCCAAAGGTGCTTTTTTTTTTCCCACGAGGCATCTGGACTTTTTTGTTTTTCCTTTGAAGACATTTTGCTTCTCACCCAAGATGCTTCTCCAGCTGTGACCGGATGGTGGGGAATGGAAGGATTTATATTCCTTGCAGACAGCTGGTCATTTGCATCCTTTTAGAGAGTCATTGAGGCCACTTGGAGGATTATCTGTGTCCTCAGGGTCACCTGAGTGGGGCAAATGGGTGCGGAGCCTTCTTGGAACTGCTGAAAGGGCTGTGTTGTAGACTGGAGACAGAGGATGTCGCATCCCACCATCTACAACACAGACCTTTCAACTGTTCCAGGAAGGCTCCACTCAGGTGACCCTGAGGACACAGGTAAACCTCCAAGTGGCCTCAACGACTCTCTAAAAGGATGCAAATGACCAGCTGTCTGCAAGGAATATCAATCCTTCCATTCCCCACCATCCAGTCAGAGCTGAAGAAGCTTCCTGGGTGAGAAGTGAAACGTCTTCAAAGAAAAACAAGTAAGTCCAGTTGCCTTGTGGGAAAAAAGCACCTTTGGGACAAGAGAATCGCTTACAGAATTGTTCCCCTTCTGGCCGAGATCGGATTTGATCCCCCGCTCTGCTCCAACACAACAGGGATTCTCGAACTGGGCAACTTGAAGACGGGTGGACTTCAACTCCCAGAATCGCCTGGATTCTCCTTCTGGATGAGCATTCTTGGAGGATCAGGATGTTCTGGGTAGCCTGCTCAAAAGAGCGCTGGGCCAACAGGCCTGGTAGATGCGTTGGCTAAATAAGTGCCCAGCACTGAAGATAACCTTGCCCTCTTCCAGGGTGGAGGAGGCAAAGCATCAGTTTGGCAACTTTGGCTCTTGGCGCGATGGCCAAACGTCTAAACCAGTGTTTCTCAACCTCAGCAACTTTACAATGTGTGGCTGGCTGGGGGATTCTGGGAGTTGAAGTCCACCCATTTTCAAGCTGCCAAGGTTGGGAAGGACTGTTTCTAAGCGATACCGTTCCCTCAGCTATCCTGTGACTTCTTAAAGCAGGGGTCTTCCAACTTGGCCCTTTTATGACTTGTGGACTTCAACTCCCAGAATTCCTCAGCCAGCGTGCCTATAGAGATGTCCGTTCAACTTCTATGGCTGTCCTTCTCAGTCAATAACTCTGGGCAGCTTATAATTCATTTATTTCTGACCTCTGGAATTAGAAACAAGGGGAACTCTTTCTCAACCGCATACACATTGAATCCCTTCTATAGAATGGAATAGCAGAGCTGGAAGAAGGGACCTTGGAGGTCTTATAGTCCAACCCCTTGCTCAAACAGGAGGACCTAGACCAGGGGTCTTCAAACTTGGCCCTTTTATGACTGGTGGACTTCAACTCCCAGAATTCTGGGAATTGAAGTCCACCAGTCATAAAAGGGCCAAGTTTGAAGACCCCTGTCTTAAATCTAACAAACAAAATGGAGGCTGGCTGAGGAATTCTGGGAGTTGAAGTCCACAAGTCATAAAAGGGCCAAGTTGGAAGACCCCCGTCTTAAAGGAGATCCTTCCCCCCCCGATTAGAATGTTGTATATCAGCGATCGCATGACACACACCCCCCATCCCTGCAGATGCCACGCTGTAAATAAGTAAATAAGGAGGCCGAAGTGTTGTCTTTTATTCAACAACTCCCCGGGCGTGAACGCACCTGCCTTGCAAAGTACTCCTCTGCAATCTCCACGTCGTACTTGACGCAGCTGCATTTGGCAGACGTCAGCTCCATCAGGGAAGAGGCGTGCTCAGGTTTCATCCCTTGCTTGATGAGGTGGTCCTAAGGGGAAGCCAGAGTAGAATTAAGAATTTTCTTTTTTAAAAAAATAAATAAATTAAAAGGCGAGATGGGCCAAAGGGAAGGGCGGGGTGTGAGGAAGCGCGTTCTGGGAAAAGCTATTCTAGGAGTCCCTCCTAGAGAAGAATAATCTCAGACCGGTCAGTCAAAGCCTTCCACCACATCTGGACGTATAGGAAGTCTCTGACGTATAGGAAGTCTCTGACTTACGACGACAATTGAACCCAGGATTTATGTTGTTAAGAAATTTGCGAAGTGGGTTCTGCCCCATTTTACGACTTTTCTTGCCTCATTTGTTAAGTAAATCATCGCAGTTAGAATAGAATAGAATAACAGACTTGGAAGGGACCTTGGAGGTCATCTAGTCCAACCCCCTGCTCAGGCAGGAAACCCTATACCATTTCAGACAAAGGGCTGTCCAGTCTCTTCTTAAAAACTTCCAGTGTTGGAGCATTCACCGCTTCTGGAGGCAAGGTGTTCCACTGGTTAATTGTTCTAACTGTCAGGAAGTTTCTCCTTAGTTCTAGGTTGCTTCTCTCCTTGATTAGTTTCCCTCCATTGCTTCTTGTCCTGCCTTCTGGTGCTTTGGAGAATAGCTTGACTCCCTCTTCTTTGGGGCAACCCGAGATACTGGAACATGGCTATCATGTCAGTCCCAGTCCTTCTCTTCATTAAACTAGACATACCCAATTCCAGCAACCGTTCCTTATATGCTTTAGCCTCCAGTCCCCTGATCATCTTTGTTGCTCTTCTCTGCACTCTTTCTAGAGTCTCAGCATCTTTTTCACATCATGGTGACCAAAACTGGATGCAGTATTCCAAGTGTGGCCTTACCAAGGCTTTGTAAAGTGGTATTAACACTTCACGTGATCTTGATTCTCTCCCTCTGTTCATGCAGCCTAGATGCGTGTTGGCTAAATTTGCTAAAGCAACATGGTTGTTAAGTGAATCTGGCTTTCCCCATTGGCACTGCTTGTAAGGAGGTCGCAAAAGGGGATCACGTGACCCCGGGACACTGCGACCGTCATAAATGTGAACCAACTGTCAAGCATCCGAATGTAAATCAGGTGACCCTGTGGGTGCTGCAACGGCCGTGTGAAAAAAATGGTCCTTTTTTCAGGGCCGTTCAAACAGCGAGTAAATGAAATGTTGTGAGTCAAGGACGGCCTGTGTTTTTGAGCCCTGCCAGAGGAGCGGTTACCTTGATCCAGTTGACGTAAGAGGGGATGTGGAGGCGGGAAGACCAGCGCAGGGTGTGGAGAATGTCGCACTCTCGCATCTCCGGGCTGTTCATGGCCAGCTGGTTCATGTAGCTCTTGGAAGGGGGAAGGAGGCCGAGGACCCGCCAGAGGATCAGGAAGTAGTACTGAAGTGCACAGGCCTCCTGCGAGAGAGAGGGAGGGAGAAGGAGGGAGAGAAAGAAGAGAGAGAGAAAGGAGAGAGAGAGAGAGAGAGAGAGAAAGAAAGCAGAGAGAGAGAGAAAGAAAGGAGAGAAAGAGAAAGGAGAGAGAAAGAGAGAGGAGAGAAAAAGAGAGAGGAGAAAAAGAGAGAAAGGAGAGGAGAGAGAAAGGAGAGAGAGAGAGAGAGGAGAGAAAGAGCAAGAGAGAAAAGAGAGAAAGGAGGGAGATAGAGGAGAAAGGAGAGAAAAGAGAAAGTGAGTGAAAGGAGAGAGGGAGGGGGAGGGAGAGAGAGACAAAGGAGAGAGAGAGAGAAAAGAGAGAGAGTGAAAGGAGAGAGAGAGAAAGAGAGAGAAAGGTTACCGCCTGGTCAGCCGGTCATTCAGCCACTGGGCCCAGGCCAGGGACGTTCCCCTGCTCCACGAGGGGCTGGGGTCCCCCGACGGAGCTCTCCTTACCAAGGCGGTGACGCTTTTGTTCTCCGTCCGGCGGAGGGTGTCAAACTGGGAGCCGGCGGCCAGCAGCGAGGCCAGGGCCGAGTAGAGCTCGTCGTATTTCATGGTTTTGGAGAACAGGACTTCGCACACCTGGAAAGAGAAGCAGCATCTCCTGAACGGCTCGATCCAGCTTCACTTTGGTTCACCTCTGAATCAACCAGGCTATCCGCCTCTCTCTCCCCCCCCCACCCAGGAACCTGCCAGAAAAACACAGGCCTACAGGTCTGACCTGGGGAGGAAGCGGAGACACCCGGAATTAAACCCTGGACCAGAGGCCACAAGGCCAGCACAGTTCTAGAGTTATGACCGCAACGGAGCCCCACAATTTCCATTGCAACCGTAAGCGAGGCAGTTGTTAAGTGGGTTTTGCCCCTTTTTACCACTTTTTTTTTTTTTGCCACAGTTAAGCGAATCACTGCGGTTCTTAAATGTCTGGTCATTAAGCAAGTCCGCCTTCCCCTGCTGATTTTGCTTGTGGAAAGCCAGCTGGGAGGGTTACACATGGGGATGACCTGACTGACACGGGGACAGTGCGATTGTCCTAAGCACAGGCTGGTCACCCAGGGCCGGATTGCTGATCAGGTGGCCACACAATGGTCGTTAAGTGTGAAAAACGATCCTGTGTCACTTTTTTCCAGTGCCGTTCTAACTTCAAACGGTCACTAAATGAACGGTTGTAAGTTGAAGGCTGCCTTTGTGGGCCTCCTGGAAGGGCCCCAAGGCAGAATCTGAGGTTCTCACTGCCTTGCTCCCCCCACTCCAACCCCTCAGGGGAAAAAAAACCTCTGCACCATTCAGAAAAATAGCAGAATAGAATCCGTTGCTACAATAGATTCATCAGTGTTCAATTAGGGAGGACAGTTCTTTTTTTTTCTTTTTTTAATTCACATTTTTTTTAAATGTTCTTTCTAGTTTAGGTTTGCCTCTGTTTTTTCCTTTTAGATTTTGTATTTTAATTTTCTGCATGAAATTTAAAAAAAAATGAGGAACGTAACAGAGTGGGAAGGGACCTCGGAGGTCTTCTAGTCCAACCCGCTGCTCAAGCAGGAGACCCTTAGGCCATTTCAGACACATGATTCCCCAATCAGGAGAAATCCCCATGCTCCTTTCCCTGGAGAAGAGAAGGCAGAGGCGTGAATTCGCCCAGGGACAGCGAGTGGCTGTTCAGAAAAAGATGCCAGCCTCGCACACGGCACCCGAGTCCCAATTTGGCATCCCAAGAGACCGCACGCCTGCCTCATCTAATCTTCCCATGTCAAGCTCTAGAGCAGGGGTCCTTGACCCCTGGACCGGCACCGGTCCGTGGCATGCCAACAACCGGGCTGTCCCAAGAAGCAAAGCCCGATCCATGAGATGCAGTCAACATGCAAAACCACATCCTTTCTCCATGGAATCGGTCCCTGGTGCCCGATAAGTCGGGGGCCTCTGTTCTAGAGGGCTCGATCTGGACCCACCGGCCTGCCCCTCTGAAGAGGATCCTCAAAATGAACCAGCCAACCTCCTCGCAGCCTCTCCAGGGACCAGCCCTACCTCAAATTTCCCCTAGAGAAGGCGTGGGTGGGGAGAGAAGCAAGAGTTGGAAAGGAAGGGCTCCGTTTACCGTGCTATCCAGGCGGTTCAAGTCGTCCTCAGATGCTTCCGGGGAGAGAATGCAGTAGAAGCGAGGCTGGGGGGCTGCGTCTGGAAGAAAGAGAGAGGCTTCAAATTCCCCAGAGGAGCCACCAGCCCTGCCCAGCCTGCTCCTTCCTGGACACCCAGGGCTAGCAACTTCACCTGCTCCCAAGGGCCAGGCGGGGAAGACAGGGCTAAACTCTGCAGCTGGCTTCTCTGTCCTTTAGGCCCCAGGACCCAACCCTAAGGTTCCCGGGGAGCCCTTCCGTACCAGAGGGACAGTGCTTGGACCAGTTTTCTTCCACTTCCTTGAAGCCGTGGTAAAGCGGGGAAAAAGCCGGCCGGCTGCCCTCCTGGTTTGCACCAGCCCAAACGATGGGAGGCGTCAAGAGGTTGTACTGGACCTGGGGGGCACACAAAGGCGGCATAAGATAAATATGGGGCAGCCGAGTAATTCGAGGAGAATCTGCTTCAAGCTAGGAGGGTCAAAAAAAAAAAGAAAACTTTGCTTTTCTATACTGACTGTGATTTATCTAAATGGAGAGAGAGCGAGAGAGCGTGAGAGAGAATGAGGAGAGAGAGGAAATGAGAGAGGAGAGAATGAGGAGAGAGGGGACAGAGAGAGAGGACAGAGATAGAAGAGAAAGAGGGGAAAGGAGAGAGAGGAAAGGAGAGATAGAGAAGAGAGAGGAGAGAATGAAGAGAGAGAGAGAGGACAGAGAGAGAAGAGAGAGAGAGAGATGAGGAGAGAGAGGAGAGAATGAGGAGAGAGGGGACACAGAGAGGACAGAGATAGAAGAGAAAGAGGGGAGAGAGAGGAAATGAGAGAGAAGAGAGAATGAGGAGAGAGAGAGGAGAGAATGAGGAGAGAGGGGACACAGAGAGAGGACAGAGATAGAAGAGAAAGAGGGGAGAGAGGAAATGAGAGAAGAGAGAATGAGGAGAGAGAGAGGAGAGAATGAAGAGAGAGGAGAGAGAGGAAATGAGAGAGAGGAGAGAGAATGAGGAGAGAGAGAGAGGAGAGAGAGAAGAGAGAGGGGCAGAGAGGAGAGAGGAGAGAGGAAATGAGAGAGAAAGAGAGTACAGAGAGAGAAGAGAATGAGGAGAGAGAGAAGAGAGAGAGAGAGAATGAGGAGAGAGAGGAGAGAATGAAGAGAGAGAGAGGAGAGGAGAGAGAGAGAGAAGAGAGAGGAAATGAGAGAGAGAGAAGAGAGAGAGAATGAGAGAGAGAGGAGAGAGAAGAGAAAGAGGGGAGAGGAGAGAGAGGAAATGAGAGAGAAGAGAGAGCAGAGAATGAAGAGAGAGAGAGAGAGAGAGAGAGAGAGAGAGAGGAGAGAGAGGGGCAGAGAGAGGAGAGAGGAAATGAGAAAGAGAGAGAGGACAGAGAGAGAGGAGAGAATGAGGAGAGAGAGAAGAGAGAGAGAGAGAATGAGGAGAGNGATTTGATCCCCCGCTCTGCTCCAACACAACAGGGATTCTCGAACTGGGCAACTTGAAGACGGGTGGACTTCAACTCCCAGAATCGCCTGGATTCTCCTTCTGGATGAGCATTCTTGGAGGATCAGGATGTTCTGGGTAGCCTGCTCAAAAGAGCGCTGGGCCAACAGGCCTGGTAGATGCGTTGGCTAAATAAGTGCCTGGCACTGAAGATAATCTTGCCCTCTTCCAGGGTGAAGGAGGCAAAGCATCAGTTTGGCAACTTCAGCTCTGGGCGCGATGGCCAAACGTCTAAACCAGTGTTTCTCAACTTTACAATGTGTGGCTGGCTGGGGGATTCTGGGAGTTGAAGTCCACCCATTTTCAAGCTGCCAAGGTTGGGAAGGACTGTTTCTAAGAGATACCATTCCCTCAGCTATCCTGTGACTTCTTAAAGCAGGGGTCTTCCAACTTGGCCCTTTGAGGACTGGTGGACTTCAACTCCCAGAATTCCTCAGCCAGCGTGCCTATATAGATGTTCGTTCAACTTCTATAGCTGTCCTGCTCAGTCAATAACTCTGGGCAGCTTATAATTCATTTATCTCTGACCTCTGGAATTAGAAACAAGGGGAACGCTCTCTCAGCCCCATAAACATTGAATCCCTTCTATAGCATGGAGTAGCAGAGTTGGAAGAAGGGACCTTGGAGGTCTTATAGTCCAACCCCTTGTTCAAACAGGAGGACCTATACCCAGGAGTCTTCAAACGTGGCCCTTTTATGACTGGTGGACTTCAACTCCCAGAATTCTGAGAGTTGAAGTCCACTAGTCATAAAAGGGCCAAGTTTGAAGACCCCTGTCTTAAATTTAACAAACAAAATGGAGGCTGGCTGAGGAATTCTGGGAGCTGAAGTCCACGAGTCCTAAAAGGGCCAAGTTTGAAGATCCCCTGTCTTAAATCTAACAAACAAAATGGAGGCTGGCTGAGGAATTCTGGGAGTTGAAGTCCACGAGTCATAAAAGGGCCAAGTTTGAAGACCCCTGTCTTAAATCTAAGAAACAAAATGGAGGCTGGCTGAGGAATTCTGGGAGTTGAAGTCCACAAGTCATAAAATTATTATTATTATATTATTATAATTTAATTTATATACCGCCCTTCTCCCGCAGGACTCAGGGCGGTGCACAGCGTATTAAAAACAGTACAAATACAAAACATAAAAATACAAACCCCTGTAAAACCAGATTAAAAAACCGAATATTAGAAGCTGTGTTTCTGTTTAAAATTATTTTTAAAATCACCCTAAATAAAATCCTCCCTAGGTCAG
>NW_015386335.1:75230-128480 GCF_001527695.2 Protobothrops mucrosquamatus
CGAGAGCTTGAGTGACTGTGCGCAAAGCGTCCCGGTCCAGAAATGGACGCAACTGGTAAATCAGGCGGACCTGATAGAACGCCCCCCTGGTCACGGCCGACAAATGATCTTCCAATGTCAGCCGTGGATCCAGGAGGACACCCAAGTTGCGTGCCCTCTCTGAGGGGGCCAAAATTTCACCCCCTATAGTCAGCGATGGGCCAAGTTGGAAGACCCCCGTCTTAAAGGAGATCCTTTCCCCCCCCAAATTAGAATATTGTATATCAGCGATCGCATGACACCCCCCCATCCCTGCAGATGCCATGCTGTAAATAAGTAAATAAGAAGGCGGAAGTGTTGTCTTTTATTCAACAACGCCCCCGGCGTGAACGCACCTGCCTTGCAAAGTACTCCTCTGCAATCTCCACGTCGTACTTGACGCAGCTGCATTTGGCAGACGTCAGCTCCATCAGGGAAGAGGCATGCTCAGGTTTCATCCCTTGCTTGATGAGGTGGTCCTAAGGGGAAGCCAGAGTAGAATTAAGAATTTTCTTTTTTTAAAAAAAAAATAAAAATTAAAAGGCGAGATGGGCCGAAGGGCGGGGTGTGAGGAAGCGCGTTCTGGGAAAAGCTATTCTAGGAGTCCCTCCTAGAGAAGAATAATCTCAGACCGGTCAGTCTCTTGATTTATCACAACCTTCCACCACATCTGGACGTATAGGAAGTCTTTGACTTATGACGACAATTGAACCCAGGATTTATGTTAAGAAATTTGCGAAGTGGGTTCTGCCCCATTTTACGACTTTTCTTGCCTCATTTGTTCAGTAAATCATCGCAGTTAGAATAGAATAGAATAACAGACTTGGAAGGGACCTTGGAGGCCATCTAATCCAATCCCCTGCTCAGGCAGGAAACCCTACACCATTTCAGACAAAGGGCTGTCCAGTCTCTTCTTAAAAACTTCCAGTGTTGGAGCATTCAACACTTCTGGAGGCAGGTTGTTCCACTGGTTAATTGTTCTAACTGTCAGGAAGTTTCTCCTTAGTTCTAGGTTGCTTCTCTCCTTGGTGAGTTTCCATCCGTTGCTTCTTGTCCTGCCTTCAGGCGCTTTGGAGAATAGCTTGACTCCCTCTTCTTTGGGGCAGCCCCTGAGATACTGGAACACTGCTATCATGTCCCCCCTCGTCCTTCTCTTCATTAAACAAACATACCCAATTCCAGCAGCCGTTCCTTATATGTTTTAGCCTCCAGTCCCCTAATCATCTTTGTTGCTCTTCCCTGCACTCTTTCTAGAGTCTCAGCATCTTTTCTACATCATGGTGACCAAAACTGGATGCAGTATTCCGAGTGTGGCCTTCCCAAGGCATTGTAAAGTGGTATTAACACTTCACGTGATCTTGATTCTCTCCCTCTGTTCAAGCAGCCTAGATCCATGTTGGCTAAATTTGCTAAAGCAACATGGTTGTTAAGTGAATCTGGCTTTCCCCATTGGCACTGCTTGTAAAGAGGTCGCAAAAGGGGATCACGTGACCCCGGGACACTGCGACCATCATAAATGTGAACCAATTGTCAAGCATCCGAATGTAAATCAGGTGACCCTGGTAATGCTGTGAAAAAAATGGTCCTTTTTTCAGGGCCGTTCAAACAGCGAGTAAATAAAATGTTGTGAGTCGAGGACGGCCTGTGTTTTTGAGCCCTGCCCAGCCCTGCCAGAGGAGCGGTTACCTTGATCCAGTTGACGTAGGAGGGGATGTGGAGGCGGGAAGACCAGCGCAGGGTGTGGAGGATGTCGCACTCCCGCATCTCTGGGCTGTTCATGGCCAGCTGGTTCATGTAGCTCTTGGAAGGGGGAAGGAGGCCGAGGACCCGCCAGAGGATCAGGAAGTAGTACTGAAGCGCACAGGCCTCCTGCGAGAGGGAGGGAGGGAGAAGGAGGGAGGGGGAGAGAAAGAAGAGAGAGAGAAAGGAGAGAGAGGAGAGAAAGAAAGGAGAGAGGAGAGAGAAAGAAAGGAGAGAAAGAGAAAGGAGAAAGAGAGAAAGGAGAGAGAGGAGAGAGAAAGGAGAAAGAGAGAGGAGAGAAAGAGCAAGAGAGAAAAGAGGGAGATAGATGAGAAAGGAGAGAAAAGAGAAAGTGAGTGAAAGGAGAGAGGGAGGGAGAGAGAGAGACAAAGGAGAGAGAGAGAGAGAGAGAGAGAGAGAGAGAGAGAGAGAGAGAGAGAGAGAGAGAGAGAGAGAGGGGGGAGAGAGAGAGAGAGAGAGAGAGAGAGAGAGAGAGAGAGAGAGAGAGAGGGAGGGGGGTTACCACCTGGTCAGCCGGTCATTCTGCCACTGGGCCCAGGCCAGGGACGTTCCCCTGCTCCACGAGGGGCTGGGGTCCCCCGACGGAGCTCTCCTTACCAAGGCGGTGACGCTTTTGTTCTCCGTCCGGCGGAGGGTGTCAAACTGGGAGCCGGCGGCCAGCAGCGAGGCCAGGGCCGAGTAGAGCTCGTCGTATTTCATGGTTTTGGAGAACAGGACTTCGCACACCTGGAAAAAGAAGCGGCATCTCCTGAACGGCTCAATCCAGCTTCACTTTGGTTCACCTCTGAATCAACCAGGCTGTCTGCCTCTCCCCCCCCCCCCCCCCCGGGAACCTGCCAGAAAAACACAGGCCTACAGGTCTGACCTGGGGAGGAAACGGAGACACCCGGAATTAAACCCTGGACCAGAGGCCACAAGGCCAGCACAGTTCTAGAGTTATGACCGCAACGGAGCCCCAAAATTTCCATTGCAACCGTAAGCAAGGCAGTTGTTAAGCGGGTTTTGCCCCATTTTACCACCTTTTTTTGCCACAGTTAAGCGAATCACTGCGGTTCTTAAATGTCTGGTCATTAAGCAAGTCCGTCTTCCCCTGCTGATTTTGCTTGTGGAAAGCCAGCTGGGAGGGTTACACAGGGGGATGACCTGACTGACACGGGGACAGTGCGATTGTCCTAAGCACAGGCTGGTTACCCAGGGCCAGATTGCTGATCAGGTGGCCACACAACGGTCGTTAAGTGTGAAAAACGATCCTACGTCACTTTTTTCCAGTGCCGTTCTAACTTCAAACGGTCACTAAATGAACGGTTGTAAGTTGAAGGCTGCCTTTGTGGGCCTCCTGGAAGGGCCTCAAGGCAGAATCTGTGGTTCTCACTGCCTTGCTCCCCCCACTCCAACCCCTCAAGGGAAATAAAAACATCTGCACCATTCAGAAAAATAGAATAGAATCCGTTGCTACAATAGATTCATCAGTGTTCAATTAGGGAGGACAGTTCCTTTTTTTTCTTCTTTTTTTTAATTCACGTTTTTTTAAAATGTTCTTTCTAGTTTAGGTTTGCCTCTGTTTTTTCCTTTTAGATTTTGTATTTTAATCTTCTGCATGAAATTTTTTTTAAAAATGAGGAACGTAACAGAGTGGGAAGGGACCTCGGAGGTCTTCTAGTCCAACCCCCTGCTCAAGCAGGAGACCCTTAGGCCATTTCAGACAAAGGGTTCCCCAATCAGGAGAAAGCCCCGTGCTCCTTTCTCTGGAGAAGAGAAAGTAGAGGCGTGAACTCGCCCAGGGACAGCGAGGAGCTGTTCAGAAAAAGATGCCAGCCTCGCACACGGCACCCGAGTCCCAATTTGGCATCCCAAGAGACCGCACGCCTGCCTCATCTAATCTTCCCACGTCAAGCTCTAGAGCAGGGGTCCTTGACCCCTGGACCGGCACCAGTCCGTGGCATGCCAACAACCGGGCTGCCCCAAGAAGCAAAGCCCGATCTGTGAGATGCAGTCAACATGCAAAACCACATCCTTTCTCCGTGGAATCGGTCCCTGGTGCCCAAGAGGTCGGGGGCCTCTGCTCTAGAGGGCTCGATCTGGACCCACCGGCCTGCCCCTCCAAAGAGGATCCTCAAAATGAACCAGCCAACCTCCTCGCAGCCTCTCCAGGGACCAGCCCTACCTCAAATCTTCCTAGAGAAGACGTGGGTGGGGAGGGAAGTGAGAGTTGGAAAGGAAGGGCTCCGTTTACCGTGCTATCCAGGCGGTTCAAGTCGTCCTCAGATGCTTCCGGGGAGAGAATGCAGTAGAAGCGAGGCTGGGGGGCTGCGTCTGGAAGAAAGAGAGAGGCTTCAAATTCCCCAGAGGAGCCACCAGCCCTGCCCAGCCTGCTCCTTCCTGGACACCCAGGGCTAGCAACTTCACCTGCTCCCAAGGGCCAGGCGGGGAAGACAGGGCTAAACTCTGCAGCTGGCTTCTCTGTCCTTTAGGCCCCAGGACCCAATCCTAAGGTTCCCGGGGAGCCCTTCCGTACCAGAGGGACAGTGCTTGGACCAGTTTTCTTCCACTTCCTTGAAGCCGTGGTAAAGCGGGGAAAAAGCCGGCCGGCTGCCCTCCTGGTTCGCACCGGCCCAAACGATGGGAGGCGTCAAGAGGTTGTACTGGACCTGGGGGCCACACAAAGGCGGCAGAAAATAAATATGGGGCAGCTGGGTAATTCGAGGAGAATCTGCTTCAAGCTGGGAGGGTCAAAAAAAAGAAAAGTTGCTTTTCTATACTGACTGTGATTTATCTAAATGGAAAGACAGCAAGAGAGAGAGAGAGAGAATGAGGAAAGAGGGGAGAGAGGAGAGCCACAGGAGAGAATGGAAAGAAGAGAGAGGAGAGAATGGAGAGAGAGGAGAGAGAGGAAATGAGAGAGAGAGAAGAGATAGAATGAGGAGAGAGAGAGGAGAGAGGAAAGAGAAGAGAAAGAGAGGGGAGAGGAGAGAGAGGAAATGAGAGAGAGAACAGAGAGAGGAGAGAGAGAGGAGAGAGGAAATGAGAGAGAGAGAGAGAGAAGAGATAGAGAATGAGGAGAGAGAGGAGAGAGAGAGAAGAGGGGGAGAGAGGAGAGGAAATGAAAGAGAGAGAGGACAGAGACAGAGGAAAGAATGAGGAGAGAGAAGAGAGGAGAGAATGAGGACAGAGAGGAGAGAGAGTGGGAGAGGAGAGAGGAAATGAGAGAGAGAAGAGGACAGAGGGGGGGAGAGGACAGAGAGAGAGGAGACAGAGAGAAGAGAAAGAGAGGGGAGAGGAGAGAGAGAACAGAGAGAGGAGAGAGAGGAAATGAGAGAGAACAGATAGAGAATGAGGAGAGAGAGAGGAGAAAAGAGAGAGAGAGGGGAGAGAGAGGAAATGAGAGAGAGAGGACAGAGAGAGAGGAGAGAATGAGGAGAGAGAAGAGAGAGAGAGGAGAGAGAGAGAGAGAGAGAAAAGCAAGGCAGTTGTAACTTATTGGCTCATTTTGTGATTTGTTTTCTTCATGATTTTGGTCTGAAAACAGAAAAGCACTGCAGAGCAGAAAAACAAAGCAAGAACAAGCTAAGAAGTACCAAATAAACCAAATTTTCAGTCTGAACTTTGGTGCCCGCAGTGGTGATTTCACTGCCCAAGCCATCTCTCAGAGAGCCTTCAAAGGATGGACTCCCAAAGAGGATCCTGACTGACAAGCCAATGGGTGAGTCGGGCATTTCCCCCTCCTCTCCTGTCCCGGTGGATTCGGCAACCCACCTGCTCAAATAAATACACCGGAGCCTTTGAGTACTGGTGAAGCAGGTAGTCGAAGACCAAGAGGAGGCGGGCCAGCAGGAGAGGGACGCATCGGAGCTGAGAGTCCAGACTGGCTGCGACGTCCAGGATGGTCTGGGCGCAGAGGGTCAGGATGGACCGTCGGCCTTTTTCGGAGAAACTGTGGAAGATGAGCAGCAGGAGCTGGAGGTGCTCCACGTTGAGATCCTCTGCATCGCCAGGAAGAATCCCCTGCAGGGCGTTCTGCTTCAAAGTGCCCACAAACCTGAGGGAGAGAGGAGATGGAGGGAGGGAGGGAAGGAGGAGACAGAGGAAGGAAGGAAGGAAGGAAGGAAGGAAGGAAGGAGACAGAGAGATGGAGGGAGGGAGGAAGGAAGGAGACAGAGAGATGAAAGAAGGAAGGGAGAGAGTAAGGAAGGAGACAGAAGGAGGAAGGAAGGAAGGAAGGAAGGAAGGAAGGAAGGAAGGAAGGAAGGAAGGAAGGAGAGAAAGATGAAGGGAGGGAGGGAGGAAGGAGACAGAGATGAAGGGAGGGAGGAAGGAGACAGAGGAAGGAAGGAAGGAGACAGAGAGATGAAGGGAGGGAGGGAGGGAAGGAGGGAGGAGATAGAGGGTGGGAAGAAGGAAAGAGACAGAGAGATGAAGGAAGGAAGAAAGAAGGAGACAGAGAGACGGAGGGAGGAAAGGAGAAAGAGAGAGGAAGGAAGGGAGAGAGTAAGGAAGGAGACAGAGTGAGGAAGGAAGGAAGGAAGGAGATAGAGATGAAGGAAGGAAGGGAGAGAGTAAGGAAGGAGACAGAGAGATGAAGGGAGGAAGGAGACAGATACGAAGGGAGGGAGGGAGGGAGGAAGGAAGGAAAGGAGGGAGGAGACAGATGAAGGAAGGAAGGAAGGGAGAGAGTAAGGAAGCAGACAGAGTGAGGAAGGAAGAAAGGAAGGAAGGAAGGAAGGAAGGAAAAGAAAAATCCAGTTAAAGGCAACCTTTACATTTTATAGTGTTATCTGTGCAATTAGGATACCATTTTACATATAACTGCGCACCAATTTATGCATCGCAACTGGACTGAAAACGTTTCTGAATTTGGTGTGACCAGCCGAAGCTGAGAACGCAGCACAAGGGAGCAGACGCTCAGACTTTCTCCTACCTCTCCCACACATTCAGACATTCTGGGACATCCGGGTCCGTCTGGCTGCTGGCTTTATGCTGCCAGATGAGGAGAAAGCGGGAGAGCACCGACAAGCTCTGGGGGTGGATGTAGAGAGGCCACGGCCCTTCGGAGAAAGGGGAGACCCCCAGCTGCTGCAGGAGAATGTTCTGGCAAAAGACAAGCATCACAGGGGTTGAAAGACTGGAGTGGAGCCGGTCCCTCAGTCACATATGAATATACTTTTTAAAAAAGAAAGAAAAATCGGGGCCTCCCGTAATTATTTGAACCTTGTTTAACTACCGTAAAGGGAGAATATTGAAATGGGTCTGGATCGTTGGCACAGTTTAAACCAGGGGTCTTCCAACTGGGCCCTTTGATGACTGGTGGACTTCAACTCCCAGAATTCCTCAGCCAGGCACGTGTGCCTGGCTGAGGAATTCTGGGAGTTGACTGGCTGAGGAATTCTGGGAGTTGAAGTCCACCAGTCATCAAAGGGCCAAGTTGGAAGACCCCTGGTTTAAATAAAGGGACATTTCCAAACACATCCGCCTTTGGACGCAGAAACAGAGAAGCTTGTTCTCAAAATGGGAACCCGATGGAGACTTCCTGGTTATCATTCCTTTTTTAAAAAAAAAAAAAAACAAGTTTTATTGGTTTTTTTTTTTTAGAAACAAGTGCTTAGGAAACGACGTGATGACAGGGTAATCACTTATCCAAGAGCAAAATCATACATTTGTAATTCAAATGAGATCATTAAAAACTCCCCCTCTGTTCCCTCAAATAATATATTACATTCCAATCAATGTATTTCAATACAGTTAAGTCAATCGAAACAATCACCAATAACATTTCATCTCTATAAATCCAAATCCTGTATTAAGCTCTACCATTTTCAATTGCCACATTCTGTTTCGCTACAATAAAAAATGTTGTTAACGCTTCAGGTGTCTCTCCATTCCCTTTTTCCTTAACATAAGTCAATAATCATTTATTAATATCATTCCGAATAATTGGCAGTTGAGCAGCAGCTCCTCCCGGGCCAGAGGGTCAGACTCACCTGCAAGGTCGGGGACTGGAGGTCAGAGGTCACCAAGGAGTGGTTGAAGTGGTACAGGGCAGCGGCAAACTCGTCCTCTTCGGAGGTCCCTGAAGGAGCACAGAGTCACCAGGTGAGGCCGGTCCTATCACAAGGACGCCAGGGCGGGGCTGATCTTCCCACGGGGGCCCTTCTTGGATGAGAAGCCAGCCCAGCAAGCCATCTCTTCCTCCTCGGGGAGGCTACCTCCCCCCCCTTGACCTCGACTGCAACGTCCCCAAATTTAGTTTGCCCTCCGGCTCGTAACTGCCAGACTTTGGAGAGATGGAAACTGCCCCAGACCCTCCAGCCATCTAGCTCCACTTGATATAATTCTGGCTCTTACAATTGGCTGTTTCTCCTCTGCTTTTCTTCCACAGGGGCACCACTCTAAGCCTGACTCCCAGGGATCTGCAGCCCAGCTCTACCAGCTGTCATGGTTCCAAAAAGAAGCAGCTTTTCAAAGAACTTTGAGGCTTTATTTACCTTAAAGAATCCTTTTATTGCTACATAGCTTCGGCACGTACATAATGTAGCCCAGTGTTTCTCAACCTTGACAATTTTAAGGCATGTGGACTTCAACTCCCAGAATTCCACAGCCAGCAATGCTGGCTGTGGAATTCTGGGAGTTGAAGTCCACATGCCTTAAAATTGTCAAGGTTGAGAAACACTGATGTAGCCCAAAACTGAATCCGCCCATCCCCAATCACCCGTAACAAAGCGTAACTCACTCCTTCATTTTACAGTCATCAATCACGTTCTCCAATTAGTTTGAAGTGTGAACTTTCCCTCCCGTAACTCCTCTGGTTACAGCTGACCTTGGCAAATGCTGTACTGAAATATTGTTGTGGTTCACTATCTTACTTTCCCACCCGCTAGTCTAACATTGTCTGACTTTAACTCTAGAAGTGATATGCAGGCTAAATAAAACGTGTTTGCTTCTTCAGACATGGCAAGCAATAACATCCGATGTTAGCAGTCTTGACAACAGCCCTTGAAACAAAATGAAGTGGCCGCTGGACAGCGGGGCAGACCCCGGGCCCAGCTGGCGGGGTGGACTGCAGTAGTGGCCAAAACTGTGGACACCTTTAGGGAAAGGTGTATTTTTGAGGTTTGATGGCTAATAACGCCACTTTTTTTGGGGGGGGGGTAGTGCCATAAAATTATATATCAGTGGAAAGATAATTTAATCAAGAATGTAATGCAGCAAAGCTTGTTCAATTATATGTATTCTATGAAAAGTTACAGCCAAATAACCAGAAAAAGGAAGCACAACTTGCTTAGGTCAGGGGTAGGCAACCTTGGCTTAGGTTGATATCAGGTAGCTTTCCTCCATCTGATTGTAGCCAATGAGAATGAGCGTTTAGAGAGCCAATCGGGTGTCATCTTGTTTTGGCCATGAGCCACTCAGATCATAGTAGGATTCAGTTATTGATGTCATGTGTTGAAGCTGAGAGGAGGACGTTTGTCAGTGTGTTATGTGATCGCTATCGAGTTGGTTGAGTTTTTTTTGTGTGTTCTTTTCATTTAGTGAGCTCGTAAAACGTCATAAAATTAAAGTCATGGTGCAAAGAATTGACTGGTCGCCCAGAAAGCGATGTAAAATAGTATTATTAAGTGAACAAGGCTGCAGTTATAAAGAAATTAGAAGAAAAATGGCTGGAAACTTAACCAAAGGTGGCATTTCTACTGTACACTTTTTCCAAAAGGTTTCCACAATTTTGGCCACTGCTGTGGGGTTTCCTTCCAGCGCTAGGAACCCATGATCTGATCTGGAGTACCAGGATGGGGGCCGTGGAGCTGGGCTCGACTGCCCCAAGCGGATTTTCCCCAGAGCTACTCAGCCCCACCTCCGAGGTTCAAACTGCGGGGGGGGGGAAGGAGGAGGGTGAGCAGGGAGACACACACACACACACCCCTCCCTGACCTTTGAGCCCATCCTTGTCCACTTCTTTGATGATGCTGGCCAGAGTGGCCATGTGCTGCTCCGTCAGAGAGACGCTCAGGTAGTTGCGAATGAAATTGTTCTTTGAGTCCAGCATGGAGGAAGTTAGGAAGTTGAGGATGTTGGAGGCCAGATTTAAGAACTGAAAGAAGGGAGAAGACCAAAGGCATCGATTAAACAAAACTTACACAAAATGTTTCATAGATGGCATTTAACACAGGTGAGATTAGCAAAAAATGTTTAAAAATATGTCTAGTGTTGGAAATGTAAACAAAAACCAGGAACGTACTATCGTTATCTGGTGGACATGCCCTAAAGCTAAAAGATTTTGGTCAAAAATACACATGTGGTTAGAGAAAATGATTTAAAAAACACACAGACTTTAAGCCAGAATTGCTTTTGTGAGGCATAATAGTAGGAAACTACGAGAAAGAATGTATATACTTAATTTTACATGGATTCACTGCAGCAGGAATAGTATTTGCTCAATATTGGAAAAATGAAAATCTGCCAATGGAGGAAGAGTTAATTAAGAAAATTTTAGATTGCGCAGGAATGGACAGATTGACATTGAAGATAAAAGAGAAAGACAGTGTACTTTAGAACATGGGACAATTTTTATCAATGGCTAGAAAAACGAGCTAGAGCGAAAGGAACGTAATATCTACTATGTAACATTAAATATGTACTGTATTAGTAAGAAGACTATCAGGGGAAGAGAAGATTCAAGAAATATATTATTAACTAACATATTGATTATGAAAATATAGAAATTAATTATTACTTATATATATATATGTGCGTGCGTGTATGTATATATATAATGTACATTGTACATTGTACATATGTACAATGTAAATGTACATATATACATATATACATATACATATATACATATACATACATAATACATACATATATACATATATGTACGTACGTACAGTACGTATATATATATGTTGAGAAAAGTAGTCGAACACCAGGATAAATAAAAACAACTGTTTAATAAACTAACAACTGTTTGATAAACTTAGCTTTCGTTGGCTAACTGCCAACGTCGTCAGAGTGGAATGCCGGGCATTTTGGCAGTTATCAAGGATATATACATACATATATACATACATACAATAATATATATATACACATATATAGGAAGTTTTTCAGACGTTGGCATTTTGACTGCTATACTGCAGTTCTACTTTTTACCATCTCTTTTGCCTTGCAGCCCCCAACTAGGGCGATAAGCAGGCTCAAGTTGCAAGTGCAAAACATTTACAAATCCAAATTTCTTTTTCTGACAAAGAGTTAAAGAATTAAATTGGGAGACTAAGATGGTCATTTCGAGCTCATTTTGCTCTCTTCAGTTAGCCACACCAACTGCCCAGCATGTAAACTGCCCAGGTTCGAATCCCATAAAAGGGTGTGGCTAACTGAAGAGAGCAAAATGAGCTCAAAATGGCCATCTTAGTCTCCCTATTTAATTCTTTAACTCTTTGTCAGAAAAAGTAATTTGGATATACATATATACATACATACATATACATACATACATATGTATATGTATATGAAGCGGGCAGAATTTGAAAGAGTCCCTGGAAGCTCACCAGTTCGGGGTCTTTGCGACTGGCCAGGATGTTCCCGTTTTCTCCGGCCGACTGCTTGTTGGGGCTCTTCACCCGGGGGGAGCTCTCCAGCGGGGGTGGGGGAGGAGGAGGGGGAGGGGCCACCTTCTCCTTGCTGGGGGAGATGGTCTCCTCAAACCACTGCCCAAGGATGGGCTCGCTGTCATCGTCTGAAAAGGGGGAAAGGGGGCAGCCAGAGGGTTGAAGGGGAGGAGGAACACGACTCAGGGCCTCCCCTTGCCCCAGAGCCACCTCCCTCTTCAGTGTAGACCCCCCGCCACTTCCCCACTGAAGCCCCCTCCACCACCCCCACCTTGGCTGCTGTCTTCCGTGCTGCTGAAGTCGTCTTCGTAGTAGGTGTTGGAATCCGTGGAAGCGCTGACGTTGCTGCTCATGGACCCCTTTCGCTGTCTCTGCAGGACGCAAGCCTGAAAAAGGGGCAGTTTGGGAGGGGGGGTCACAAAAGCCCAGCCAGTGAGCATCTCCCATCCAAACCTGGATCAAATCTCAGACACGAGGGTGAAGAAGGCTTAAGGTGGCCCCTCGACAGAGGCCATTTGAAAACAGCCACTTCCTTGCTAATCAGGGGCAGCCACTCTGCTGCTTCTCCCCGGGCGGGGTTCGCACTGTGCCTGAGTGATAAGGCCTGCTGGCTGCTGCTGCAGCAACACAGGGCAGATTCACACAACCGAGAAAGAGCAAGGGAGCCACTTGCTCACTGACTTCCCAGTCAAGCCCCATCTCTTTTCTCTCAAAGGAAGAACGGCTGACGCAGAGAGGACCGAGGGGAGGGTTCCCCCCCCCCGCACTGCCATCTGCCCACGCCCACCTTCCGATAAGCCGTGGAGAGCAAGGTCAGCAGCAGGTTGGCGAGGGGCACCGACTCGATCAGGCGCTGGATCCTCTGGATCGACGTACTCTGGGCCATGATGTTGAGGGCGGCCGGAGGGCCGTCCGTCTCCCAGCCCTGGAGGAGGAGGAAAGCCCGGGGAAGGGGAGGAGAGGTTAACAGCGCACCTGGAACCCCTCCCCCCGGCGATTCTGAGCCCCCGCCGGCCCCTTCTGCCAAACGCTCACCTTATGCAATGCCTCCACGTGGAGGTCTTGAAAGAGCAAGGTCAGGAGCTTAATGGCGTGGTTGGCCAGGACGACGGAGAGGATGCCAAATCCCTGGTGCCTGCAGAAGGGAGAGGCGGGTGAGAAGAGAAGGGAGCGGGCGTTCGCTCCAGAAGGACCCACGACCAGCCTACGGATCCCTCAGAGTCCAAATCAATCGTGCAGCCAAGAAGAGACAGCACCGACCCTCAACCAGTTCCCCCCAGCCCCCCTCTCCCCCCACCACCAGCAGTTCATCTTCCAATGACCCTGACCAGAGAATGAATGGGATGGGATGGGATGGAATAGAATAGAATAGAAAATGAATAGATTGTAGAATAGAATAGGATAGAATAGAATAGAATAGAATAGAATAGAATAGAATAGAATATAGAATAGAAACAGAATAGAATAGAAATAAGAGTAGAACAGAATAGACAGATTGTAAATAGAATAGAATAGAAACAGAATAGAATAGAATAGAAATAAGAGTAGAATAGAATAGAAATAAGAGAATAGAATAGAAATAAGAGAATAGAATAGAAATAAGAGTAGAATAGAATAGACAGATTATAAATAGAATAGAATAGGAATAGAATACAGATTGTAGAATAGAATAAAAAACATCTTTATTGTCACTGTGTAGCTGACAACGAAATTACGTGCTGCCCACAGTGCACACTACACACAAGCAAAAATCACAAAAGAACATACATTATATTTACACATCCTTCACATTCTATTCACCATTGCGCTGCCCCTAATATTGCACTTCAATGTTGCACTATACAGTAGTATTTAATAAGGTTACAGCTCTAGGATAAAAACTATTGTTCAGCCTATTTGTCTTTGTTTTCATTATATCCTGTACCGTCTGCCAGATGGTAATAGTTTAAAAAAAAATGTCCGGGATGAGATGAGTCTTTGAGAATATTTTGAGCTTTCCTAAGACAGCAGGAACTGTACAGTTCGTCTGGGGGGGGGGAGGGCAGCCAATAGTCCTCTGGGCGATGGTAATGACCCTCTGGAGTGCTTTCCTATCTGCTACTGTACAGTTAGCAAACCACACACACAAATGCAATAGGTTAGAATGCTCTCTATGGAGCAATGATAGAAGGTCACCAGCAGTTTTTCATTCAGTTGTTGTTTCCTGAGAAGTCTCAAGAAATATAATCTCTGCTGGGCCTTCTTAACCAGTGCTGTAACATGAGCACTCCAGGTCAGATCCTCCTTTGTGGTAACACCCAGAAGCCTAAAGCTGGCCACCCGCTCCACACGGTTGCCGCTGACGATTAGGGGCTGAATGTCTGATCTATTCCTCCCGTAATCTACTATAAGCTCCTTGGTCTTAGTGGTGTTGAGAACCAAATTATTGTTACTGCCCCATCTCATCCCGGTAGGCAGACTCGTCCCCCTGGGAGATAAGCCCCACATATAACCTCCCCATCACAAGACCCATCACAAGACCTTCACTCGACACCCCCACACCGTCACTGGCACCCCCTGAACGCTGCTGAAGATGCTACCTAGCCTGGTAACGAAACATTCGGGAACCAACCCGCCAGCTTAGAGAACGGATCTCCACCCTTGTCAAGAAGGACCTCTTGATCGATTAATAACAATAAGAATTGCATTTGCCTAGGGTGGGAAATCAGGCACTACTGGAAGACGAAACACTGGACGTGGTAATATTGGATCTAGATCCATTAGTAATTCAGTGGTCCATATTAACTTCTTCAATCTAGATCCAATATTACGATTGAAGAAGTTAATATAGACTCCTGAATTACTAAATGGACCCAGACAACGCACTGTCTGTTAAGTCTTTGATTGTAAAACTAGAAAATTAATAATATATATATATTATATTATTTATATATCGGGCAAGACCTGGAAGGAGGTATCACTCTCCACCCAGCGCCAAAGACTGGAGAAACAGGAAGGAAAAAGCCCCCTCCCTCCGCGCCCCGCGGGGTACCAGACCTACCCTTTGCCAGGTCCAAGTTTGGGGGACCCCACGCCCTCTTTGGACCGCACAATGATGTCCCGGACCCGAAGGGCTGCCAGGGGGTCCTTCTCCTTCCCCTTGTCGGCCAGGGTGGTCGGGCTGAGGTTCAGGATGAGGAATAAGCTGTTCAGCAGACACCAGGCCCCCAGCAGCTGGAAGTTCTGGTAGTGCTGCAGTCGCAGAAAAAGAAAAAAGAGAAAAAAAAAACCACATCACATTCTGACTGCCACTCCAGAGAGCAACGCGGGAGAAATATATCTATATCTAATCTCTATCTATAATCTCTCTCTCACACACATCTATCATCTCTCAAATACACATCTATCTATCTATCTATCTATCTATCTATCTATCTATCTATCTATCATCTCACACACATCTATCTATCTATCTATCTATCTATCTCTCACACACATCTATGTATCTATCTTTCTATCATCTCTCAAATACACATCTATCTATATCTATCTCACACGTCTGTCTGTCTGTCTATCTATGTATCTATCATCTCACACGTCTATGTATCTATCATCTCTCACACACATCTGTCTGTCTCTCTCACACACACATCTGTCTGTTTATCTATCTATCATCTCACACATCTGTCTATGTATCTCATCTCTCACACACATCTGTTTATCTATCTATCTATCTATCTATCTATCTATCTATCATCTCTCACACACATCTGTCTGTCTGTCTGTCTGTCTGTCTGTCTGTCTGTCTGTCTGTCTATCTATCTATCTATCTATCATCTCTCTCACACACACACACACACACATCCATCCATCCATCTATGCTTTTTTGCTCTTACCTCCCCACCTGCACGGCGGGAGCTGCTGATGGCTTGGCCAATCATGTCGTAGATTTCCAACTGTGGAGAGACACCGGTTTTAGAAAAGGATCAGGCCAAAGAGCCGAAGCCCGGCCGTTGTCACCCCCAGCGCCATTCTAGACTTTTGTGGCTGCAAAACGTCAGCTGGAGTTCGCTTTCCTGCAGAGCCTCCCCCGCCCCGTGTGGCCAACTCACGCATTTCTGCACAATGATGGCAGCGTCGTTCTCATAGTCCTCTTCTTTAGAGCTCGTGGAGCCCGTGCGGACTTGCTGGGTGGTGCCCACGTGTAGGATGGCCATGCAGGTGGCGACGCTGACCCCTGGGGAGAGGAAGGGTCCTGGGGTCAGCCGGAGCATCAGGGACCAACTCAAAGCCTTGAATCTCATCCTGTGATTGGGGGGTGGGGGATGATGAGAAAGACCCCCACCTCCCCATTTCAGCATTTAGCATTATGAGGCCTGGTGGTGCCGTGGTTAGAAGGCTGACTCTGCCCACAGCCACGAGTTTGACCCTGACCGGCTCAAGACTGACTCAGCCTTCCGTCTTTCAGAGTTTGGTAAAATGAGGACCCAGATTGTTGGGGGGCAACAGGCGGATTCTGTAAACCGCTTAGAGGGGGCTGTAAAGAACTGTGAAGTGGTATATAAGTCTTTAAGTGCTGTTGCTATTGTTATATAAGAGCCATGGTGGCGCAGTGGTTGGAATGCAGTATTGCTTGCTGACTCTACCCACAGCCAGGAGTTCGATCCTGACCGGCTCAAGGTTGACTCAACCTTCCATCCTTCCGAGGTTGGTAAAATGAGGACCCAGATAGTTGGCGTCAATATGCTGACTTTGTAAATTGCTTAGAGCTGTAAAGCACTGTGAAGCGGTATATAAGTCTAAATGCTATTGCTACTTTCCTTCCTTCCTTCCTTCCTTCCTTCCTTCCCTCCCTCCCTCCCTCCCTCCTTCCCAGTGGTTAGAATGCAGTATTGCAAGTTAACTCTGCCCAATGCCAGCAGTTCGATCCTGACTAGCTGAAGGTTGACTCAGCTTTCCCTCCTTCTGAGGTGGGTAAAATGAAGACCCAGATCGTTGGGGTCAATATGCTGACTCTGTAAACCACTTAAAGAGAGCTGTAAAGCATCTGCGAAGCAGTTTATCAGTCTTAAGTGCTTCTGCTATTAAAAGCAACCTGGGAGCTTTTTTCTGTAAGCCAGTGGCTGGCGTAGCATTTCAGGGAGGTTAAATTCTCTTTTCCAAAGAAAACTGAGCACAGGAGAAACAGAGGGAGAAGAAGAGCCATGAGGAAGGAAGAAAATTCTCTTCCTGCCTGCCCTTTTACTGGAACAGACGAGGCTCCGGCTCTTTTCTTCAAGTTTAGGAACCCACAACAACACAGCCTCTCCCAGAGATTTCGGCTTCGGCCCCTGCGTCGCACGGGTTCACCTGCATAGAGGCAGCTGAGGGCCAGAACGGTCACGTCCTGCAGGCGGGCGGGGGTCAGTGGTTCCAGGACAGGGAGGGAGAGCGTGTCCAGGGCCATGGTGACGTCGATCACCAGGGAATGGAACCTGCACAGGTGCAAAGAAATGCCAAGCTGGTGTAAAAGTGGCAAGGGACCGAGAGGTCGAGTTCTGCTCAAAAGCTACAGGGGAAAAAAAAACAACAGGATAAAGTCACAGTGGCACAGAAGAAAGAGGAGGTCCTTACCCATTGCGGACTGCCGTGGCATCGGCGACAGTCGCCGGCATGATGAAGAAGGAATTGGCCGACACGGCGTCCTGGAAGCGGTTAATGTAGCGCAGGAAGTAGGGGAGATTCAAGCAGACACGCAGCAGCTTTTCAGAACCGCCTGCATCGAAAAGGCAAGCAGGGTATCAGAATCCAATTATAATTCATCTCTAGTTATCGACTATGGAAAACCCCATTTCTGCCCTCTCTGGATTCTGTCATACGATGAAGGGGGAGGGAGATGAGCAAAGGGGTTTTATGGCTCTCACTTCCTCCATTTCAACTTCAAAGGGACTGAATGTGGATATCACCAAAAGGACTAACCATAACAATGGGGCTATTACCTTTCATGTAATCCTCTCTGAAGTCTCCTTTCCCGGCAGTGAGGAAAAGGGGGTGGGAATGAAATGCCTGGGACTGTCGCTGGAAGAAGGGGGTGATGGGGTGGGGCTACTGGGGGACCCCTTAAAACCTTGAATGGGAGAGCTTGGACCCCAAGTCCTGTCTAGAACACCTACAACCACTTTCTCTTAATAAATGATTCCTGTTGGAAGAACTATTCCAAGAGTTTTGTCTTCTTAAGATGCAAAGTGGGATGGGTCCTTACACAGGGTGAGGGAGAAAAGGAGGCCCCAAAGGATGAGGACCAGCCTCTTTAAGAGTCTTGCTTCTGGCAGGGCTCTGCCAGATGCCCCCTGGCATGAAATTACTCAGTTCTTGGTGGAGCAATTTCAAACACCTCATAGGAATTGCGGTTCTAACCCATGTGGCGGACGACTGAGGACACCCCCGTGACAAGGAAGCAGCCCCAACACCCCGTTTTCCAGATGACGCCTTGGGAAACAGGGACGCTCTGTTAGCAGAAGACACAAAACACAAAACACCCCCCTCCCTCCTTACCGAGTTCTTGCAAGCTGGCCACATTCTGGGCAACAAATATGCTCTTGGTTTGGGCCGTGGAGGCTTGGTCCGTGGCGGTCTGCTCTTCGCCTTCGCCTTCCCCCTAGAAGCAGAGCCGGGCGTTATTTCATCTCCCGCCCTCACAGCCTCACCTGGAAGAACTCCGGATGGAGCCGGGGGCCCTCCCGTCGGCCCCCGCTGAGAAGCACGGGCAGCCCTTTCCCCAGGGAACCGAGCCTTCTCGGCAGCCTCCACAGCCCACCTGAGCCTGCAGCATCGTCACGGGAGACAGGGCCATTCTGGGATTGAAGACAGAGGTCAGCTGATTGAGGAAGTTCATCTGAACCTCCTTCTGGCGGAGTTCAGGCCTGACGGGAGACGCCAGCTCTTTCTGATCCTCCACTGGAAAAGAGGAGCGGGCGCAGAGGGTCAGGCCGGGAGAGCAGCCCTTACCTGCCCCCCCTCTCCCCCAGGGCAGAAGAGGTCAAGGGGAGGAGCCTTTACCGTCCGAGAGGGTCTTCACCGTCTGGGGGAGCTTGGCTGACTTCATCATCGCTGTGAAAGTGATGATCTCCGTCCGGTCCAGGCGGCTGCAGCCGGTGCACAGCCCCTTGATCAGCAGGATCAGGTGTTTCTACGGCAGAAAAGGTGAGTGGCACAAGATTCGGGGCGGCTTTTCCAAGCCTGAGCAGACCCCAGCTGGGCAGATGCCAGTCCCCAGATTCCCCCCCCATCTATCACAGCCTCTGCTGTGAATTCTGAGGCATGAGATCCCCACGTCTGCAAGCAGACACAAGCTTCAAGCTTCCTGGTTCAGCTTCAACCTAGAGCAGGGGTCCCCAACCCCCAGTCCGTGGACCGGCATCGGGCTGTAGCATGCCAGCAACTGGTCCGCGCAAACAAGCCAAGCCCCATCTGCGGGATGCAGGCAGCGCACAAAACCACGCCCCCTCCGGTCCGGGGAAAAACCTCCCTCCGCGGAACCGGTCCCTGGTGCCCAAAAGGTTGGGGGGCCTCTGCCCTAGAGCCTGGCAACGATGTGGAAACTCGCCCCAAATGCCAGAAGCGGCCTCTCTTCTCACCTGTGAGACGGCGCAGGCCTCGTCTGGGTTTTCAAGTCGCAACAGGGAGAATTCAATCAGTACTTTGCAGGCAGCTGCTACGGACTGCAGCTGGTTCCGAGGGACTGGAAAGGCAACGTGGTTACGTTAGTCCACCCAGGTCTGAGGGGAAAGGAGCTTTAAGCAGGGCCACATCCTTGCCTTGCTGTGTTGAACTGATCTAGGAATCCCCCTCCCTCCAAATATAGGCTGGCCCTCCTTTGATTCCCTCTGAAGACTCTGTGGCCATTCAGAGGTTTTTGGGCCAGGACCCGCTGACTCCCATCAGTGGGATCGGTGGCAATGGAACCCAAAGTTACCCCAATGTAGAGATATCTGAAAAACTATTTTCTACTTCCTGCTTTTGGGGGGTGTTCGTAAAAGCCCCTCCCTCCTGCCATGTCCCTTATAATCTTCTATGCTGGTTTTGAAATGCTCCTGACAGATTTCGCGGGGGAATGTGTGTGTGTTGTGTCACCAATAAAAACCAGCTGAACGACGACAGTCCGCGCAGAATGTCCCAAAACTCACTCACCCACTCCACACACCGTGGTGATGTAGTGTGTTGCAAGTGCAACAAAGGACGAGTAGAAAGGCTCGTATTGTTTGTCGTGATGCAGAATTTCGGACTCACTGCAGGGGGAGAAGACAAGCACAAGAAACACAGAGTCAGAAACTGGGCACTCTTCAGCAAACGTTGTGAAGCTCTGAGCATAAAAAGTGGAAGGAAGGTGAATTTCTTCTCTGGGTGAGTTTTTCCGCTGATATACAGCTTCCCTACTAGCATTTAAAGCTACGGGTCAGATCACCAGCCAGCAGGGACTGAAAGGAGGTCTCTGAGACTGCGGAAAGCTAATCCTGGTTCTAAGTTTGAACCTCTTAAGCTGGAGTCCTCTTCTGAAGTGGACATTTTGCTGCAGAAACTATGTGTTCTATAATAAAGAAGAGGGAGTCAAGCTCTTCTCCAAAGCGCCTGAAGGCAGGACAAGAAGCAACGGATGGAAACTAATCCAGGAGAGAAGCAACCTAGAACTAAGGAGGAATTTCCTGATGGTTAGAACAATTAATCAGTGGAACAGCTTGCCACCAGAAGTTGTGAATGCTCCAACAGTGGAAGTTTTTAAGAAGAGACTGGACAGCCATTTGTCTGAAATGGTATGTAGGGTTTCCTGCCTGAGCAGGGGGTTGGACTAGATGACCTCCAAGGTCCCTTCCAACTGTGTTTATTCTATTCTATTCCATTCCATATTTTCTATTCATTCTATTCCATTCTATATTCAATTCCATTCCAATCTCTATTCTATTCTATTCTATTCTATTCTATTTTATTCTATTCTATTCCTATTCTATTCTTATTTCTTACTAGCTGTACCCGGCCACGCATTGCTGTGGCTCAGTCTGGTTAAATGGAAAAAAAAGAAAAGAGAAAGCGCACGTTTCTAATATGTTTAATTTCACAATGCTTGTGGGTATACAATATTTTTTGTTGTTCCATTGTCTGTGCATCAATTCCAACGCAATGTCACACGAAATAATTAAACCAAAATGAAAATAAATCGAAATCTATGAAAATTCAAATTAACAATGCAATCGGAAACATTGAAATGGAATCGTAAAATTGGAAAATTGGAAATCGTAAATGGGTCGTAAATCGGAAACATTGAAATGGAATGGTAAAATCGTAGCGTGCTGCTTTTACGTCCAACAGATGGCGCTGTTTTTCAAAAAAAAAGCATGTTTTTACCTGTCACAGGTGTGACATCTATATAATATAGATATATAAAAACGCGCGTATTCGAAGGCAACGTTGTGTCAAAATTTCAAAGCAATCGGTGAAGAACCTTCGGAGATTTAAGATTTTGAACAAACGAACATTTACATTTTTATTTATATAGATAGAAGATTCTATTCTATTCTATTCTATTCTATTCTATTCTATTCTATTCTATTCTATTCCTATTCTATTCTATTCTCCAGCCTTACCTAGAGAAAAGCTTGGCTCTATTCCAGGGGTAGGCAACCTTGGCTCTTTTATGACTCGTGGACTTCAACTCCCAGAATTCCTGAGCCAGCAGGGCTGGCTCAGGAATTCTGGGAGTTGAAGTCCACGAGTCATAAAAGAGCCAAGGTTGCCTACCGCTGCTCTATTCTATTCTTCTATTCCATTCCATTCCATTCTCTGCCATGGGCTGTCAGACCACTGGCTTGTCTGGTATGGCCTTTTTTGTTCCACCAAGAAGCAGATGGCAAGCAGGGAGAGATCTATCTGTCAGTATCAGCTGCTGAGGAATTCCAGTGGCCTCCCCTCTGTTTATCTGACCAGCTACCCTGGAACAAAGTGCTGGACTTAGGCCTGACATAGCATTAGCAATTTTTAAACTTTACGAGGGACTGCACCGTGACAGAATATGAACCCAGAGCACGCCAACAAAAAACAATCAACACAATTTTTGAAATCCGGGCAAGTCAACCTCAAGGGTTCCACGGAAATGGCGACGTATCTGCAACAGGCATCAGTTTGCTTGCCCTATTCTGAGGCCCTGACATGATTCCACACAACTTATAAAGAAAGACAGGATCACAAAATGCCCGAGAGGATTTTGCAAATAAACGGTTAAGCATTGTATCCCTGAAAGGAAGAGCAAACAGTTGCATGCTACTTTTTTTTTTTGTTTTCCAAACCTCGACTAGGCTCATGTGATTTATTCCACTGATAGCCTTCAGCACACACTGAAAAACAAAACTGATAATTTTACCCCTAAAATGCAGAGGGATAGAGTTTGTGCAACTTTGCAAGAAGGGGAGTTCCAAAGCAGCCTGTTGCATAATAGAAACTTTGAATAAACACTCTAATGTGACATGGGATGAAGAGAGCATTTGGTGTAAAGTTTACATTCAGACTGCCAACGGCGTGAATCCAAGTAGCGTTTTGAAACATTGTTTTGGGAGATTATCTTGTTTTTAAATAGCTCCAGCTTTGAACAGCAATCAATTGCTCTGGGAAATTGTTGAACCCCAGCAGCACAAACATCTAGCTTAAAATATACTACCAATAAAAGCAAGGTACAGTCCAAAATCAACTAGTGACGTTAGTTCAAAGAAGGCAAGTAGCTACTACTTAAAACAGAAATTGTGCAAAATACATACTAAAAAGCTCCAGCCCACCCCTAGAATACAAGGCTCTGTGTGTGAAAGATGCTGTATTCAAATCCTGCCTAAACTCTCAGGTACCCAAAGGATGGGATATGGAGTACCACTGAAATTAGGAGTGCGTAGGTTCAACAGACTCAACTACACATTCCCAGGCCACAAAAGAAAGAGGGAGCTGCAGCATCACACACACCCCCCCCAAAAAAGTGCAAAAGAAAACACAGGGCCAACCAAGTGAAGCGCAGCAGATCCCCATTAAGTGAGCCAGAGTGGAAGCAATTTCACCAGTCAAAAGAAACAGACAACTTTTTATCCAAGCCTTTTCTAAATTGGGATGCGATAGGAAAGGAGTAGACAACGGGGACAGTGAGTTAATTGACACAGAACATCCCTGTTCCCGGCAATCTAAAAATTATAGGGCTATCAGTGCATGTAACATAGATGTGTGTGTGGACAAGAAGATCAAGCGTGCTGTCAAGCAAAATCAAGCTTTTAATAGCGAATGCCCCACAAAGTGCATTAACCAAGCAGGTGGTAAGAAAATAGGGGAAACTCAGGCACCACACAGGTTATGTAGAAAGTAAACACAGGGTCAGTCATAAAGGACTCAAATGTCCATACACCAATGCACAGAGTATGAGCAATAAACAGGGTGAACTAGAAATTCAGGTTAATGAGAGCAGATATGATATTGTGGCCATTACGGAAACATGGTGGGACGAAACCCACAAATGGAACACACAGCTAGAGGGATTTAAATTATTTAAAAGAAACAGACCAAACAAAAGAGGAGGTGGAGTTGCTCTCTCTATAAGAAATAACTACATCTCTACAGAAATAGAGCACAATAATGATGAAAATTGTCTTGAATGCATTTGGGTGAATATAAAAGGGGGGGGGGGGAAATGGCACTGCCATAGGTGTATACTATAGGCCAGTGATGGCGAACCTTTTAGAGACTGAGTGCCCAAACTACAACCCAAAACCCACTTATGTATCGCAGAGTGGCAGGTGGGTGTGGCCTACTGTGTGGGCGTGGCTGTGGTGTTCATGGCAGACTGGGTGGGTGTGGCCAAGGTGGGCATGGTCACCTCGATGTTGCTCATGGGGAGGGATGCCGGGCAAGGTTGGGGGAGATCCAGGGGGTCTCTGGCAGGTGGGGCGGTGGGCAGGAAGCTCGTCCTGCAGGGTGAGGCAAGGCAAGGCGAGGCAGGGCGGGGGTGCCATTGTCCCAGGGCAAGGCGAGGCAGGGGCCGGGGCGGCTGCTGCCTGACACCATCGGCCCCCGCACACAGAGGCCAGTGAGCGCATGGGGGCTGACAGCGTCCGTCAGCAGTCACAGCTTGCCGGCCCCTCAACCGGCGCACTCTGGGGCTCCACAGCCCACTGCTAGCAGTTCAGAGAATCCGCCTCTGAGCTGGATAGCCAGCCAACAGCTGAGGAGGCGAAGTACTGGGTTGTGCCCAGGAAAAGGAGAGCATGCGAGGCCAGGAGGGAGGGGACGGGGGGGGGGAGGGAAACCAGCCGTGCTGGGATGCATTCGGCCATGTGGGACCTCGGCGAGTTAGCAGGCGGTTGGTTGAAGAGGGACAGTTGCCATCTCCGGGGCATGGCACGCATGCCCACAGAGAGTGCTCTGAGTGCCGCCTCTGGTACGCGTGCCATAAATTCGCCACCACTGGTATAGGCTGTCAAACCAAACAGAGGAAATAGATGAACTTTTTGCTAGTCAGCTAACTAAGGTATGTACCAAGCACATCACAATAGTAATGGGGGACTTTAATTACCCTGACATCAACTGGGAGAAAAACTCTGCACCAAGTGGAAGATCAAACAGATTCCTGACAAATCTAGCAGACAACTTTGTCTCCCCAAAAGTAGAGAAGGGAACTAGGGGATCAGCCATACTGGATCTAATTCTCACTAACAGAGATGAAATGATAGAAGGTATTGAAGCCACACGAACCTTGGGGGGAAGTGATCATGCAATATTGAAATTCAACATTAGGGAAGCAAAAGCAATAGAACACAGCCAAACTAGAGTCTTGGACTTTAAGAGAGCTAATTTCAATAAACTTAGAGCGAGCTTGGGAAGGATTCCATGGATGAGAATCCTCAAGGGGAAAACAACTCAAGAAGCTTGGGAAATTTTGAAAAGTTAGATAATAAAAGCCCAGTCTAGCACAATACCAGCAAAGAAGAAAAATAACAGCTCTCAAAAGTAGTAACTGTGAGAGGGATCTCGGAGTCCTAGTGGACAATCCCTTAAATCTGAGCCAGCCGTGTGCTGCAGCTGCCAAAAAAACCAACACAGTGCTAGGCTGCATTAACAGAGGGATAGAATCAAGATCACAAGAAGGGTTAATATTACTTTACAATGCCTTGGTAAGGCCACACCTGGAATACTGCATCCAGTGTTGGTCACCATGATCTAAAAATGATGTTGAGACTCTATAAAGAGTACAGAAAAGAGCAACAAAGATGATTAGGGGACTGGAAGCTAAAACATATAAGGAACAGCTACTGGAATTGGGTAGGTCTAGTTTAACGGAGAAGGATGAGGGGGGACATGACAGCTGTCTCCCAATATCTCAAGGGTTGCCACAAAGAAGAGGGAGTCAAGCTATTCTCCAAAGCCCCTGAAGACAGGACAAGAAGCAACGGATGGAAACTAATCCAGGAGAGAAGCAACCTGGAACTAAGGAGAAACTTCCTGACAGTGAGAACAATTAACCAATGGAACAACCTGCCTCCAGAAGCGGTGAATGCTCCAACACTGGAAGTTTTTAAGAAAAGACTGGACAGCCATTTGTCTGAAATGGTATAGGGTCTCCTTCCTGAGCAGGGGGTTGGACTAGATGACCTCCACGGTCCCTTCCAACTTTTATTATCATTATTATCATTATTATTATATCCTGCAGGGCCAGGCTTCCAACTGATTTAACTCTGAACAACTTTTCCAACAGGTTAAAACCCCCTTTTTGTTGCCCCTCTGGATGTGTCTGGAAGGCCAAGTTTCTTTATATCAGGGGTGTCAAACTGCCGGCCCGCGGGCCAGTTTCATCATACCGGAGCCGCGCCCACCCCATTGCTGGCAACGGCGAAAAAGCTCCAATACGTTGCGCGATGTCAGTTTGACATGTCTGCTTTATATCAAAGAGATCTGAAAGACCAGTGTGGCTGTTTTAAGTCCACCCACAAAAGTGACAACCAAAGACAACTCCATGGCAAGCCCATTACAGATATTCACAACATGAAACGTTTGTGCCCCAACTAAGATGCTCCCCTCTAACTCCAGGATAGCAGGGCCCATTCAACCACCATGTAACCACTACAACTCCCATCACCCACATCTTTAGACACTTTTTCCAAGAGGCTTCCCATCCCAAGTGGAACAACTACACTTCCCATCAACCCCAAAGGGAAGGCTCTCTCCCTTCAACCCAGCTGCTCTCAGCGGGGCAAGGACTACAACTCCCATCACCCACATCCTTGGGCACTTTTCCCAAGAGGCTTCCCTTCCCAGGTGGACCAACCACCCCTCCCATCATCCCCAAAGGGCAGGTTCTCCCTTTCAACCCCCTCAGCCCGGCTGCTCCCATCTGGGCAAGGACTACAATTCCCATCACCCATATCCTTGGGAACTTTGCACAAGAGGTTTTCCCTCTCAGGTGGACTAACCACCCCTCCCATCATCCCCAGAGGGCAGGCTCTCCCCTTCAATCCCCTCAGCCCGGCTGCTCCCGTCTGGGCAAAGACTACAATTCCCATCACCCACATCCTTGGGCACTTTCCACAAGAGACTTCNCCTCTCAGGTGGACTAACCACCCCTCCCATCATCCCCAGAGGGCAGGCTCTCCCCTTCAACCCCCTCAGCCAGGTTCCCAGCTGGGCGAGGACTACAACTCCCATCACCCAGCAGAGGGAGGTTTTGTGAGGGGAGGGAGGGGCCTCATTTTGCCCCGCCCACTAGGAGCTGCCAAGCCGAGGGGGAAGTCTGGGGCAGTGCAAAATAAGGGAGGGGCTTCCCCCTCCAGGACCCCCATCCTCGGAGCCCCTCCCCCCACTGCGCCCCCCCTTCCAACCCGGCGGGCGGGGGGAGGGTGGTAGCCCCGCCCCCTCCTCCCTCCCACCTCTCAATGACGGAGGCCAGCAGCTGCGGCAGCTCGCGCATCTCGAAGGCCGAGTAGGAGGCCGACAGAAGCGGCCGCACCGCCACCTCCCAGCCGGGCTCCCGCTCCGAAGACCCGGGACCGCCGCCACCGCCGCCCCCCGACGCCGCCATCTTGCCGCCGCCTCTCCTCAGTTCTGCTTCCAGTAGCGTTAGAGTTGCTGAGGCGAAGACACCAGAGACCGGGGGAAAGCTTCCGGGTCAGAGAGGAAGTGACGTCGACTGAGTGCTTCTTCCGGATGAAACCCCGCCCCCAAATGGCACCGGTCTGTTCCCTGAGGGAAGGGGAAAAAAACGGCCCTAAAGAATAAATTGGACGTTTCTGTCGTTATTATCAAGCAGCATCCAGAGAAAAATTGGCGGTCTTCTGAGACTTCAAAGGGGGACCACAGGTTCTCTTCACAGAAGCGCGGCAGACTTCCGGGACGGACGGCTAGAGCGTCCCACTGCTCTTTCCGGCCGTTCTTCCGCCCCCGCGCGGAGAGGAAACCAAAGGAACGCAGGGAGCGCAGTATCAGTTTCCTTTCCCGGCCAGGCGCGGAAGGGCGCTTGCGCAGAAAGATGACTCAGCGACTTTCTCTTGAGGGCGCATCTGCGCGTGCGCTCTCTAGGGTAGGGGTAGGCAACCTTGGCTTTTATGACTCATGGACTTCAACTCCCAGAATTCCTGAGCCAGCTATGCTGGCTCAGGAATTCTGGGAGTTGAAGTCCATGAGTCATAAAAGAACCAAGGTTGCCTACCCCTGCCAAAGGCGGATTTCAAAAGTGGATTTTTAAAAAGTCTGATCACCTTTGGCTGTATTTTGAAATTATCCAACGCAGGAACGTATTAATATTTTCTGGACATGACTGGCTTAAAATTCAAGTAAATCTCTGGCCCAAAGAGTTTGCAATCTAAAATCTTTTTGTTATTTTGTATAGTTTTAATTTTTTTTAAATTTAATAAAAGTTGATGAAAATAACGGTGCTCCTTGGGCGAGGGTTGCAAGCCTGCCAGTTACACACACCTCCAGGGAGCCAAAAGAAGCAAATTCACTGTTATTTTTTTTATTTCTGCTGTGCCTGATCTTACAGGAGGAAAGCTCGGACTTCACACATTTTTTTCCGAAAGAAAACGCAAATTTCTACCCTGCAAACTCCAGATTCAGACTCTGCCCACTGTGACCCAAAATCCCCTTCAGAATAAATATAAATAAACCGACCGGTGGGGTGACTCTTAGCAAGCCACTCGCTTGGCATCAGGAGAAAAGAAAACACATTCAGGAAGATGCTTCATTTAGAACGTAACCCCTGCTTTTTTTTTAAAAGAGCTTCAAGTACTCCTAAAACTCAAATCTGGACTAACAAAAAAAAAATGCAATATAAATTAGGAATTATAAGACGGGGGGATCTTAGAACAAAGGAGCCAATTAAGAAAGGGAAGTTTTAAAATCCAGTGTAGGGAAAAGACAGACTGTCTCTCTTTAAATTCCTTGCTAGGGATGCTAAAGATTGAACAGGCTCACATCTCCCCAGTTTATATCCATTTTTCCAAATTCATCTTCTGCATTTCCAAGCTTGATTTTTCACACATTCTCCAAGAGTGTTGTCTCCCTCCCCCCCCCAACCCCCACCCCCAGCCACTTTCTTCCGCTGAAAATCCGAGAGGGGAAGAGGACAGAAAGAGTATATAGAGAAATCTGGCTGATTCTTTGAATCAGCTAAAATTTCAGGAGGGAAATGCAGACGGGCCTGTTTCATCACGGCTTCAGGAGTCCAAAACGGTCATTGTAGAAAGTCAACAGCAAAGCAGTTCCCCAGCGCAGGCGTCAAAGGACGGGGATAACATATTCAAAGCAGCTTATTTCACAGAATCTTCCCATTTTCTGGGGTTTCTCATTTTCCGCAGTGAACGGAGACGGGTTTGGGGGCAACAGGCAGCGCGATTCCACGGCTGCAACCTTCCGGGATCCCCTCGCGAGGGCTCGGCCGTCCACCCTCCAGGGTGGGGTCTGTGTGAATCGCTCCTGCTACCGCCAGGCACGGTTCAGCAGCTTCACCTGAGCCAACCTCTTGGTGATCATGGTGGCAAAGATCAGCCCAAAAAGCACGCTGCTAATCAAGACGTAGTCGTAATCGTCTTTGAGGACGTCGAACTGTTTGGAAGGATAAACTCTGGTCTGGTAGATGTCTAACCCGTAAGCCACCACCTGAAGGAGAGAAAAATAAATAAATAGAGGGTTGCAAACTGTAATGTAAAAGAAAAATATTTTACAGGGTGATGTACCATTGGTATTTAGCACCAGATAAGTTATCAACAACGTATAAAGGCATTTAATAACAACAACAACAACAACAATAATAATAATAATAAAGTTGGAAGGGACCTTGGAGGTCATCTAGTTCAACCCCCTGCTCAGGCAGGAAACCCTATACCATTTCAGACAAATGGCTGTCCAGTCTCTTCTTAAAAATTTCCAGTGTTGGAGCATTCAGAACTTCTGGAGACAGGTTGTTCCACTAGTTAATTGTTCTCACTGTCAGGAAGTTTCTCCTTAGTTCTAGGTTGCTTCTCTCCTTGACGAGTTTCATTTCAAATGAATGTTGGAAATGTAAATGTAAAGAGGGGGCTTTTTACCATTTACGGTGGACGTGTGACAAAGCAAGGAAATATTGGAGCAGGATGCATACGTTAATACAGAGAATTCTTAAAATGGATATAGAAAGAAAACCAGAGAATTTTCTCTTGGGGCTAATGGACAAAGACCTGGTAAAAAAATATATGGAACCTGGATGTTGTTTATGTTGACAGCAGCAAGAGGACTCTACGCTCAGAAATGGAGGACCACGTCGATTCCCACAAGGGAGGAATAGCTGCAAAAAACCCGATGGGAGCTGGCAGAGATGGCTAAACTGACTGTACTGGTTAAAGAAAAGAATACAAATACTTTTATTGCCACGTGGAAACTGCTTCTAGGTTTTGTGCTTGAGGTGGAAAAAAGTGAAATTCTGAATTTGGGCTTTGCCAATTAGATAGATTTGATGTTATTGAAATGGCTAGTTTATATTATTTGGTAAAAAATAAAAAAAATGAGTTTTGATGTTGATATTCTATTTTACTGCACCAAAGAAAGTCAATGCCTTTTCTCCCCCTCTTTTCTTCCTTCCTTCCCTCACTGTTCTATTCCCTTTTCCCTTCCCTATCTTTCCCGCTATTTATTTTCATTGTATTGTATATTATAAACTGATAAAAACTTATATGTGGAAAAAAGAGGGTTGAAAACAGTAGAGTCTTGCACGCAAATACACGTAGTCCTCGACTTATGGCCTCAACTCAGCCCAAAATTTCTGTTGCTAAACAAGAGACATTGGTTAAGTGAATTTTGCCCCATTTTATGACATTTCCTGACACGGCTGTTAAGTGAATCACTGCAGTCATTCAGTGAGTCACATGGCTGTGAAGTGAACCTGGCTTCCCCATGGAGTGTGCTTGTCAGAACGTGACCCCCGCCCAGGACACCGCAACCGTCATAGGTTCATGCCAGTTGCCAAGCTTCTCAATTCTAATCACATGCCCACTGGGGATGCTGTAATGGTCGTGTGAAAAATGGTGATAAATTTCATTTTTCAGTGCTGTTGTAACTTTGAACGGTCACTAAAGAAACTTGTTAAGTCGAGAACTGCCTGTATCAGGAGACAGACAAGCATTAGATGGCAGGGCTCTTCCCCAAAATGTATTAATTTAACCATACCCCTCTTGAGATCCCTTGAGGAGAGTCTCAAGATAAAACCTTCTTGTTGTTATCCCTGCTATTTTTACTCAGGGGAAGACTGTCCCTGAACATGGAGGTTCCATAAGGCTATTGAGGCTGCAGTTACTGATGTCCCTTCTTTTCTTCCAAAAATTTCAGCAGAAAACCTGGGCCAGGACAAGAGTTTACAGCAGAGGCCCCCAACCTTTTGGGCACCAGGGACCGGTTCCGTGGAGAGAGTTTTTTCCACGGACCGGAAGGGGTGTGGTTTCATGTACTGCCTGCATCCCGTGGATGGGGCTTTGCTTATTTGTGCGGACCGGTTGCTGGCGTGCCGCGGACCGGTACCGGTCCATGGACCGGGAGTTGGGGACCCCTGGTTTACAGCATTTCTCAACCTTGACAACTTTAAGAGGAGCGGACTTCAATTCCCAGAAATCCCCAGCCACCCAGAGAATTCTGGGAGTTGAAGTCCACCTCTCTGAAAGTTGCAAAAAACATTGCAACTCACCAGGCAAGTGGACTCCAGGCCCGATGGGGCCGTGTAAATGCCCTTCATTCGGGAGATGGTTTGATTGTAGTTGATGAACCGCTCGGCGTGGATTTGCACATCCGGAGAGTAAGGGATCAGGTTTTCTTCCCTGACATGAGCAGAAAAATAACCTCGGTTCCACCTCTGTCTTTTAGCGTTTGCTTGGAATGCTAATCCTCCTTCTGCTATTTCTCTGCTGCTCCTTGCAGTTTGTAATTCTTCTTATTCGGCCTTACAAAATCCTGGCCAGAGCGGTCAATCCAGGCCAGCCAAACCCATCTCCCCCCACCCCGCGGTTCGGCTGGATCCGACCCACTTCGGTTGCTAGCAGCCTCACCTGAACACAGGGCAAGTTAAAACCGCTTGGAAGGTCCTGGCTGAAATTTGAGACAGCCCCAAACCACCCCACATCAGCTTGCCCTATCTGCAAAGTCCTAATTGCCCACCCCCACCCCCCAGGGCTTGGCACTGGATGGATCTCCTCCTCCCCTCAAATTCCTCACCTCGTTTGCTCCGTGGGGACCTCTGGACGCCGTGGATCCAGCAAAGCCTTGGGGAGGGACAAAATGGACCCCGAGGGAAGACCGACTGTGCCCAAGAGAAAAACAGAGATGTTTTGAAAGAGGGAAGGGAAGTTTTTATCGTTGCAATAGATTCATCAGTGTTCAGTTAGGGGGGACAATTCCTTTTTTTTTCTCTTTCACATTTTTTAAAATGTTCTTTCCAGTTTTGGCTTGCCTCTGTTTTTTTTCTTTTAGATTTTGTATCTTAATCTTCTGCATAAAATTTAAAAAAAAATGAGGAACGTAACAGAGTGGGAAGGGACCTCGGAGGTCTTCTAGTCCAACCCCCTGCTCAAGCGGGAGACCCTTAGGCGACTTCAGACAAAGGGTTCCCCAATCAGGAGAAATCCCCGTGCTCCTTTCCCTGACAAAAAGAAGGCAGAGGCGTGAACTCGCCCAGGGACAGCGAGTGGCTGTTCAGAAAAAGATGCCAGCCTCGCACACGGCACCCGAGTCCCAATTTGGCATCCCAAGAGACCGCACGCCTGCCTCATCTAGTCTTCCCACGTCAAGCTCCAGAGCAGGGGTCCCTGACCTTTTCCAGGTTGATGGCCGGGAGGAAGGGGAGAGTTTTGTGGGAGGGGCAGGCGCACACGCACGAGTACCCATTGCTTGCGCGAGTGGGGCCGAGAGCACCTGTGACGCTCGCAATGAATGGAGCCGCAAGCGCCTGCGACGCTTGGGGGAGTGGGCCAGTAAGCACCCACAATGCTCTCACGAGTGGGACCCCGAGCAGCTGCAAGCGCCTGTGACCCTCACATCAGTGGGGCCCCGAGCAGCTGCAAGTGCCTGTGACCCTCGCATGTGTGGGGCCCCGAGCAGCTGCTCCTGTGACCTACACCAGAGTGGGTCTCCACGCGTGCATGCGTGCACACCAGCCAGCCATTCACACGGCCCGGTTGTGAACAGGCCCCGGACCGGTAGTGGGTCGCGGCCCACCAACTGAGGACCCCTGCTCTAGAGGCCTCAATCTGCTCTCTCCCCCCCCCGGCCTCCCCCCTTGAAGAGGATCCCGCAGATGAACCAGCCGAGCTCCTTGGCCAGACTGCCTGGGCAGGGGGTGGGGGTGGGGGTGGAAGGCAGACCGCCCGGCCTCCCTCCCTCGGCCCACTTCCTTAACTCAGCAGATGGCGACTGGTGACGCCCCGTTCGGTGAGGGTGGCTTCCATGGCGCTGATGGCGGAGGGGAAGATGTAGGACTGCTGCAGCACCTGGGGGGAGTAGGGCCGGTCCAGCGAGCTGAAGGCCGTGGCGTTGTACTGCGTGGTGCCCTCGTACAGCTCCAGCACCGTGAACTCGTTCCGGCGGGCCTTGGCGTTCCAGTACAGGTACTGTGGAGAGGAGGAGGGTTAGGGTCTCTCGTTGGACCCTCTTAACCACAGAGCCACGTTCCTCTGGTCTCTCTTTCCTGCCGCTCTGGGAGGGGCAAAGTCTTACCACCACCCAGTTCTCCGAATGGACAATGTGCACCGGCCCCTCGGCCTTCTTCTGCACCGAGGAGTGGATGATCCGGCCGGTGACGCCGTCAATCAGGTAGATTCCAATGAAGGAGCGCTCCGGGTGGGTGTCCGTGCTCTCGGTCACGACGGCCAGCAGGTTGGGGTTCAGCGACTGCGAGGGGGGGGAATACAAAACCCCCAGGCTTCCTTATGCAAAAGGCTCAGAGGCCCTGCACAGAGTGGGGGAGGGAAGGAGGAGGAGGAGAAGGAGAAGGGGAGGACGAAGAGGAGAGGTGGAGGAGGAGAGAAGAGGAGAAGGAGAGGAGAAGAGGAAAGAAGGAGATAGGAAAGGAGGAGAGAAGGAGGAGAAGGGGAAAAGGAGAAGGAGGAGAGAAGGAGAAGGAGGAGGAGAGAAGAAGAGGAGAGGAGAGAGGAAAGGAGGAGAGGAGGAGGAGGGGAGGAGGAAAAGGAGGAGAGAAGAGGAGAGAAGAGGAGGAGAGGAGAGAAGGAGATAAGAAAGGAGAAGGAGGAGAGGAGGAGGAGAAGGGGAAAGAGGAAAGGAGGAGGGGAAAAGGAGGAGAGAAGGAGAGGAGAAGAGCGGAGATAGGAAAGGAGGAGGAGAGAAGAAGAAGGGGAAAGAGAAAAGGAGGAGGGGAGGAGGAGAGGAGGAGAGAAGGAGATAGGAAAGGAGGAGGAGAGAAGGAGGAGGGGGCGAGAAGAGAGATGGAGATAGGAAAGGAGGAGGAGGAGAGGAGGAGGAGAAGGGGAAAGAGGAAAGGAGGAGAGGAGGAGAAGGAGAGAAGGGAAAAGGAAAGGAGGAGGAAAGGAGGAGGAGGAGAGAAGGAGGGGAAGGGGAAAGAGAAGAAGGAGAAGGAGGAGAAAAGAGCTGGCTTTCTCCCCCTCACCTTGTACAGGACACTGCGGTCGCCCATCACCCGGCCTTGAGAGTGGACGTGTTCGTTGGCCCGCTTCCCTTTCACCGTCACGATGCGCTGCAGGTCAGGAGGGATGGTGACGTCCCAGGTCTCCTCCGTGGTCAGATCCTGGAGGGTGGGGGGGCGGGTGGGGGGAAGAGCCAGGGTGGTCAAAGGCTGGTCCAGGACTTTCCACTCTCCCCCCCCTAACTCTCCCAAGGGCTCAGGCTGAAAGGAGACGGGCCCAGAAAGGCCGGCAGTGACCCCCACCAACTTAGGGGAAGCAATTAAACGGCCCCTAGATATTGATATATATTAAATGCTTATTCCTCTCTCACGAACCGACATATTTCAAAATAGAACCTGCAACCTAACGCCTTGAATTCCTCATACTTTGCAATATCGACTACATGTATTTCCATTATACATGCACAACAGTATTAAGGGCTCCATCTTTACTACTGTTATCCGCGTACTCTACCCCACATGCCAGCCAACTAGCTAAAATAAATAAATGTATTCTATGCCACATGCTAGCTAACTAGCATAAATAGACGGACGGACAGATGGATGCTTGAAAGTCCAGTCAAAACAAAGCAGCCAGTCATCAAAGAAAATTTCCCTTCATTTGAAAAATAAAAAAACTTACTGGCACACAAGACATTTATAAGCGAAGGAGAACAGGACAAGAACATCCTGCTGATGACGTTACCTAGTTTGGTTAACGAAACGTTCAGGAATTCTATGGAAACAAGCTTGGAGAACAAACACAGCCAAAATCTAATACCGGAGCTACAAGTGTTTTCTATTATTTCAAAAATCTTACTGCCCCCCCTTCCAATTCACTGACACACTCCCTCTTTCTCTCTTTCTCTCTCTCCTTTCTCTCCTCTCCTCTCTCTCCTCATTCTCTCCTCTCCTCTCATTCTCTCTCTCTCTCTCTCCTCTCCTCTCTCTCCTCATTCTCTCTCTCTCCTATCTCTCCTCATTCTCTCCTCTCCTCTCTTTCTCTCTCTCTCTCCTCATTCTCTCTCTCTCTCCTCTCCTATCTCTCCTCATTCTCTCCTCTCCTCTCCTCTCTTTCATTCTCTCTCTCTCTCTCTCTCCTCTCCTATCTCTCCTCATTCTCTCCTCTCCTCTCTCTCTCTCTCTCTCTCCTCTCCTCTCTCCTCATTCTCTCCTCTCCTCTCCTCTCTCTCATTCTCTCTCTCTCTCTCTCCTCTCCTATCTCTCCTCATTCTCTCCTCTCTCTCTCTCTCTCTCACACACACACACACACACACCGCTTAGGAATCCAGGAGCCATACCCTTCCCAGCCTCCGTCCCATCAGCTTCCCCCGCTGGGCATCTGCCAGGTAGAAGGTGACGGAGGGGGCCGTGTCTTCCAGCTGCCGCAGGACGTTCTTGCTTGCTGGGAAGATGGTCACCTGCCGGAGGGAGGGAAGGGGAAGTGAACAGGCAAGGCCTTTCCAGCGGATTCCGGCAGGCAGGAAGTCCACCCACCCACCCACCCCGCCTGCCCATCTCCTCCCTCCCTCCCTCCCCCTCCAAGGCGGCACCTTGTACTGGTCATCAATCAGAAGCAGCACTTTGGCGTAATCCTGGTCCATGATGGGAAGCAGGACGGACTGGAGGATGGGGCGGCTCAGCGCCGGAGGGGCCACCTGGCTCCACTTGCCGAAGATGGGGTTGAAGACGTAGAGCTTGCTGAGGCCCGAGTCCTGAGAGGCAGCAGGCGGGGGGGGGGGTTCAGTGGGGGGGCTGTACCCCTCTCTCAACTTACAGCCAGTGCTTTACAGTCCCGTCTGAGGGGTTTACAGGGTCCCCCAATGACCTGGGTCCCCATTTCGCCGACCTCGGAAGGACGGAAGGCTGAGTTGACTTGAGCTGGTCAGGATCGAACTGCCAAACTGCTGGCAGCCGGCAGTCAGGCGAATCAGCCTGCAGTACTGCCTTCTAACCACTGCACTATCCATCCTTCCTTCCTTCCTTCCTTCCTTCCCTCCTTCCTTTCCAATAGCACTTAGACTTATATACCGCTTCACAGTGCTTTACAGCCCTCTCTGAGCAATTTACAGGGTCAGCCTGTTGCCCCCCAACAACCTGGGTCATTTCGCCGACCTCGGAAGGACAGAAGGCTGAGTCAACCTTGAGCTGGTCAGGATCGAACTGCCGAACTGCAGGCAGAATTAGCCTGCAGTACTGCATTCTAACCACTGCGCCACTACGGCTCTTACCAATATCTTTTGTGGCCACAGGCCCCCAAGACTTAAGATTTAAATCATATTTTTTTCAAGCTTTTGTGGACCCCTTGTGACAACATCATGGCCCCCCCAGGGGTCTCTGGACCTGAGGTGGATCAAAGAAGGCTGCTCCCCCTTCAGTCCTCCCCAAGGACCGGCGGCTTTCTCTCTCTCCCCCTCTCCTCCGGAGAGAAGGCAGGAGGGTCTCACGAGGGGCGGCACCCACCTTGTCCTTGACCAACAGGGTGCATTGTGGGGGGTGGGGAAAATGCGCCGTCGTCCTTTGGACCATCAGCTTGAAGGAAGAGCCGGGACGCACGTCCTGGAGGAACTGCTTCCATAGGATCGTCCCCGAGCTGCTCTCTATTCCGAAGAGCTGGAAAAGGAAGAGGGAAAAAATCTTCAAATGGAGCTGCCCTTGGGAGGCACTCTGGGTATTTAAAAGCTAGGAGGAGGAGGAGGAGGAGGAGGAGGAGGAGGAAAGGAGGGGAGAAAAGGAGGGGAGGGGGAGGAGGAGGAGAGGAAGAAGCAGGAGGAGGGGGAGGAGGAGGAGAAAAGAGAGCTGCCTGGGAACCATGAAGCCCCCCCTGGCGCTGGACCAGTCCATCCTGCCTGATGGGTTGAAGCTTTCCTCTCTTGGGAACGGGGCGTGTGAGGCCGTTTCGCCACAAAGCGAAGACTTTGTAAATCCATCGATTTACGCTCTCTCTCACCATCTACGTGTGGAATGGCACCTCCACCCGCAGGAGCATTCTACCAGGTTCTGAAGACAAGAGGGGCCACCCTGCTGGTGGGGCCCTTCCACGACCCGTCAAGCCGCGAAGCCTCCTGTCTTTAGGACTGTTGCGTGCTTCTAACTTGCCAAGAGTGAGGGAAGGGGAAAGGGGAACCCATTTGAATCCACAGGGGCTCCTTATCACCGTGAGAGCCGAAGAGTTGTCTTGGCCAGCTAAAGCAGGGGTCTTAAAACTTTGGAGTTCATGTCTCCAGTAGTCGCTTGGCCCAGGCAGCCCTCCCTCCCTCACCTTTCCCGAGGCCGTGACGACCACGATCATCTTCTGAAGGTTGAATTCGTCCCGGGCTAAATTGTCAATGTTGATCTCGTTCTTCGTCTGGCTCCGGGGTTTCCGGGCGTCGTAGAACATCTTCCAGAGATGAGCGGTCCAGGCGTGGAGCAGGATGAGCTGAGAGGACAGGCGCTTGAAGAACATGCCCAGCAGGCCATCTGGGGGGGGGGGAAGGGGGGGAAAAGCAGCCACAGAGAACCACAATGAAGGAAAGGGCTCTGAGCAAAATAATCCCTCTCTGCTGGTCCCCAGGGGGGAAAAAAAGCTTTGACAAAATTTAAGCTCAGCCCTAAAAGGTGTTTTGCGGGAAGACCTGGAAAGAAGGAAGGAAGGAAGGAAGGAAGGAAGGAAGGAAGGAAGGAAGGAAGGAAGGAAGGAAGGAAGGAAGGAAGAAAGAAAGAAAGAAAGAAAGAAAGAAAGAAAGAAAGAAAGAAAGAAAGAAAGAAAGAAAGAAAGAAAGAAAGAAAGAAAGAAAGAAAGAAAATCTCGCCATAGGTGAGCCGGAAGATGTATTGCCAGGCTTCTGGGCACAGGTATCAACACACACACCCCCGTGAGACCCCGTTCCAAAATCAGAAGCCGCCCCCAGACAGCAGGCTGCCTCCCCCTCTCTCGCACACACAGAAACACAACTCGAGCAAAACGGGACATTGAACATTCGGGGTTACCTTGAATGGCTGATATCCAAGGCAGCAAAAAAAGGAAACACAAACCAGGGAACAATTCAACGTTTAGTCTTTGGAGGGGTGGAAAAACAAACAAACAAATCTGAACACAGCAGCACCCATCACACACACACGGGTAAAACCAGATCTGGGGGTTCTTTTCTCCCAGGGTGTCCTTGTGTCTCCTGAACAAACAGGGGCACAACCCAGGTCCAGTCTCAATGGGCAGAAGAGACTTTGGAGCTTCTTTAGGAAAACATGAATACGAGGCTTACTTTGCAAGTGAGTATTGGGCAAAATAATTCTCTCTTCCCCCCCCCCCCATCACTCCTCACCGGCTTTCTTCCCGAACTCGCCCTCCAGTTCCGCCTGGGCCCCCGTCAAGGGCAGATCCACCATCTCCAGGCTAACCACCTCGGCCAGAGATTCTTCCCGGCTCCACCAAATTTTTCCTGTCCAGAGTGAGATCAGGTGAGAGAGAGAGAAAAAGTTCTTTTCTTCCGGCCATTGACGGACTCTCCCCGTGCCCAGCAACCGAGGAGGAAGAACGGCTGCGAAGCTTCTGGTCCAGCTTCGGCCCAAGAAGGAGGAGCCAGGAAGGGAGGCGCACAACTCTGCCCTTGGGGGGGGGGGGTACCTGGCTGTTGCAGGAAGAGGAGGAGGTGGTCCCCTGTTTGCACCAAGGCACGGTAGCCCACCGAGTCGTCCTTCTTCAAGAAGACCTGAATGAAGAGCTGCGGAGGGAACATGTGGATGAGAGATAGAAGAGGGCATTCTCAAAGCAGAATCCTTGGCAAGGATGGAGGTTGTCCATCTCCCAGGAGAGGGTTGTCCCAAAGGGGCTTTTTTCAGGAGGCAACTGGACTTTCCTGTTTTTCTTCGAAGACCTTTCCCTTCTCATCCAAGGAGCTTCTTCAGCTCTGACCGGATGGTGGGGAGTGGAAAGATTTATCCTCCTTGTAGACAGCTGGTCATTTGCATTCTTTCAGAGGGTCGTTGAGGCCACCTGGAGGTGTATCTGTGTCCTCAGGGTCACCTGGGTGGTGAAAATGGGTGTGGATCAATCTTCCTTTCAGAAGTTCCAAGAAGGCTCCACACCCATTTGCACTACTCAGGTGACCCTGAGGACACAGATAAACCTCCAAGTGGCCTCAACGACCCACTAAAAGAAGGCAAATGACCGGTTGTCTGCAAGGAGCATAAATCCTTCCGTTCCCCACTATCCGGTCAGAGCTGAAGAAGCTTCTTGGGTGAGAAGGGAAACGTCTTCAAAGGGAAAACAAGAAAGTCCAGTTGCCTCCTGACAAAAAGCCTTTTTGGGACTTGGCAAGGGATGTGTCAAGGTTCCCACTAATGAAACACTTCAAAGAACTTCCAGGAATTGTTTATCCTAAAAAGTCTTTATTCATGTAACACAGTGTTTCTCAACCTTGACAATTTTAAGGCATGTGGACTTCAACTCCCAGAATTCCACAGCCAGCATCGCTGGCTGTGGAATTCTGGGAGTTGAAGTCCACATGCCTTAAAATTGTCAAGGTTGAGAAACACTGATGTAACAGAATGTCGGGCACACCGTGAATGGGATGCCAAGATCTGACATCTCCTCCCCTGAGCAGTTATTTTGCTAGCATTTTCCCTCCCTTATTTTGCTGCCATAAATCAGGTTCTCCAATCAGCCCCAAGTGTTCTGCCCTATTCCTTATCTTAATTACTCCCTACACATTCTTTCTCCTCCCCTCCCAGCATCATCATCTAAGTTAACTCTAAAAATACCAGACAGCTCTGCATATTTTGTCAAAGCAAGAATTAGCAGCGTTGACAGGATGCTTGATTCAAATAATAATAATAATAATAATAATAATAATAATAATAATAATAATAATAATAATAATAATAATAATTACTATTATTACTATTACTATTATTATTATTATTATTATTATTATTATTATTATTATTATTTATATACCGCCCTATCTCCCTCACGGGACTCAGGGCGGTGAACAGGCAATAATAAAAATCACAATAAATATTAAATAAAAAGCCTGCTCTAAAATACCCCATATAAAAACCCCTACCAAAACACAATCAGAACTACGCCAGGCCGGCCGCATGGAAAAGATGGGTTTTCAAGGCTCGGCGAAAGAGGCGCAGGTCCGAACGCAGCGGGGGCGTTCGGATCCCAAAGCACGTGAGAAACGCCCTCGCTGAGGGACGGCTGCGGGCTGAAGCCCCCTGGGAACAAACCCGGCCAATCCGCAGGACCGTTACCTGCTCAGGCCCGGTGCTGCTTTTCTCCAGAGTGAAGGTGGTGAGGGTGTCCAGGAGTCTCTGTCCGGTTTCAGCCAGGTACAGGTTGACGGTGTAGGACTGGGCGGGGCAAGAGGGGCTTTCCTGCAGGGAGAGAATGAAGGCAGCACAAAGAGCCTTCAGCTTCTTACGAGGAACTTGCAAGGGAGCGAAATTTCACAGCACGCCTCGGATTCAAAGCAAGCACCCGTTTCAGGGGGCCTCAGACTTATCCAGGCAAAGCAGGATCTGGAAGCGTTTCAACATCAGAGGAGGCAACAAGCCACCACTTAACCCCAATTCTGTCAGTTGATTCCAAACTGTGGTTTGAGACCCTGTTTTGGTGGCCTGGTAGGTTCTATCTCAGGGGTCTTCAAACGTGGCCCTTTGAGGACTTGTGGACTTCAACTCCCAGAATTCCTCAGCCAGGTACCCCTCCCTGCCTGCCTGGCTGAGGAATTCTGGGAGTTGAAGTCCACACGTCATCAAAGGGCCAAGTTGGAAGGCCCCTGTCTTAAATCTAACAAACAAAATGGAGGCTGGCTGAGGAATTCTGGGAGTTGAAGTCCACAAGTCATCAAAGGGCCAAGTCTGAAGACCCCTGTTCTATCTCCTGCCCTTTTAACATAGAATCTTCTAGCACAGCCGAGAACTGTGGAGAGACAGGAAATGTTTATCTACGTAGGGTAGACATGTCAAACACAAGTCCTGGGGGACGGATGCGGCCCACGAAGTGGTTTCATGTGGCCCACAAAGCCATCCTGGAAACAGTGACGGAACGGCCCCCTCTGCCTTGGCCCTGGCCCAGGCCAGCCGGGAGCCAATGTACAATTTTGTGGTGGCCATCTATGCTGAAAGGCATTCAGTCTTAGCTCCATAAGCCCCCCCCCGCATGGCCTGAGAGGAACAGTGAGGCTCCTCTAGTGGACCAAGCCTTGGCCCTTGCCCCGGTCCCCCCCCCTTCTGCCAGAGACCCTCAGATCTGTCCCACTCCTGCCCAGGCCCCCACAGGCACCCTTGACGCGAAGGATGTAGAGCTGGCCACGCCCACCCAGTAGGCCACACCCACTCCATCCACGCCCACCCAGTAGGTTGCACCCACCCCGGCCACACCCACCCGGCCCCCTGAGGGCAACCACAATGCCAATACGGCCCTCCATGAAATTGAGTTTGATACCCCTGACGTAGGAGCTTCATTGAAAAAAAAGTTGGGAGCTGGAGATTATTCGGGAGTTTTGTCCATGGAGATGCTCCGTCATCCAGGTCACCGTTATCCCAAAGGTGCTTTTTCAGGAGGCCACTGGACCTTCTTGTTTTTCTTGGAAGACGTTTCGCTTCTCCTCCAAGAAGCTTCTTCAGCTCTGACTGGATGGTGGGGAATGGAAAGGATTTATACTGCTTTGTCTTTTAAACACAACATAGGAGAACAAACCCGCCAGGACGAGAGTCAGCAGTCCATCTGCATTTAAGGGACCCAGGCCACTCTCTTGAAGACAGCAAAGTCCACATTTTGGACAGAGAGGACGGCTGGTTTGAACGAGGGGTCAAAGAGGCCGTCTGGGTCAAAATTGAACGGCCCTCTCTCAACAGAGGGGGAGGGACACAACATCATCTATCTCCAGTCTACAACACAGTCCTTTCAGCAGCTCCATTTGCACCACTCAGGTGACCCTGAGGACACAGATAAGCCTCCAGGTGGCCTCAACGACTCTCTAAAACAGGGGTAGTCAACCTTGGCTCTTTTATGACTGGTGGACTTCAACTCCCAGAATTCCTGAGCCAGCAGGGCTCAGCTTGGAAACCTCTCCCTTTCCCCTCAGCGTGGCTGGCTCAGGAATTCTGGGAGTTGAAGTCCACGAGTCATAAAAGAGCCAAGGTTGCCTACCCCGGCTCTAAAAGGATGCAAATGACCAGCTGTTTGCAAGGAGTATAAATCCTTCCATTCCTCACCATCCAGTCAGAGCTGAAGAAGCTTCTTGGCTGAGAAGCAAAACGTCTTCAAAGAGAAAAAAAAGCAAGTCCAGTCTACAGTCCTTTCAGCAGTTCCAAGAAGGCTCCACACCTATTTGCACTACTCAGGTGATCCGGAAGACACAGATAAACCTCCAAATGGCCTCAACGACTCTCTAAAAGAATGCAAAGGACCGGCTGTCTGCAAGGAGCATAAATCCTTCCATTCCCCACCATCCAGTCAGAGCTGAAGAAGCTTCTTGGAGGAGAAGCGAAACGTCTTCAAAGAAACACAAGAAAGTCCAGTTGCCTCTTGAAAAAAGCACCTTTGGGGACCTTTGCACCCCAAATTCACCAAGGGCCTCCATTCTTAGCCTTCCTGCTGCAACATAGGCATGACAGAGGCCTCCCTTATAGAGCTGTTGTAAAAAAAAAACCAAAAAACCCCCACCCATGTCAAGCAGAGATGTATATTTACCCCTTCGCCCTTGCAGGCGAGGACGGCCACCACAGTCTTCTCACCGGTAGTCGCAAAAGTCGCAAGGCTGGCCTGGACGTTACACAAGGGGGAGAAAGATGGTGAGAGGTCCAATAGGGCATCACGGGTCACTTCCCACAACCCTCCCCGTGTCGGGAATTCTGGGAGTCGAAGTCCACATGTTTTAAAGTTATCGGGGGTCGAGAAACACTGGTGCTAAGAGCACGGAGGCCGCTGGAGTCTCACTCCCTGCCAAGGGTTCCTTGGAGGGGGAAGGAGGGTGGAGGGAGGCCAGCCTCAGGACATCGCGAGCCTCCCTTTCCTCCTCCTCACCTGCGGGAAATTCCGAAGGAGGCTCAAGACGCCGTGCCGATATTGCAGGAGAGCAAAGTGGGTGGGCGACAAACGCAGGAAGAACTGAGGCCGGGGAGCTCTGGCTGGGTTCGGCTGGGAGGACAGGATGCGGGCCTCGGAAGGGTCCGCAAATTCCAGGCCGAGAGACTGCAGGAAGGGGGAAAAAAAGAGAGCAGGTGTAAGGACCCACCCCACTTTACATCTTAAGAAGACAGAACTCTTGGAATATCTCTTCCAGCAGGCATCTTTATTAAGAGAAGATGGTTGCAGGCGTTCTAGACAGGATCTGAGGGCCACCCCTACCATTCAAGGTTTTAAGTGTTCCCAAGCAGCCCTCACCCCACCGTCCTTCCAGCGACAATCCCAGGCGTTACATTTCCACCCCCTTTTCTTCTCAACCGGCAGAAGGGAGACTTCAGAGAGTAGTAGATGAAAGTTGATGGGCCATATTGTTATGGTCAGTCCTCTTGGTGAGAATCCACATTCAGTCCCTTTGAAGTTTTAATGAAGGAAGTGAGAGCCATAAAATCCCTTTGCTTATCCCCCTTCCCCTTCGTAGTATGACAGAATCCAGAGAGGGCAGAAATGGGGTTTTCCATAGTCGGTAACTAGAGATGAAATATAATTGGATTCTGACAGAAGGCCTATCAGCCAAGCAAGCTACACAGGAAGTGAATACCTGGACGCTTAAAACTGTGCTGGCCACATTTGACAGGAACAGCCACCCTACACCCCCAAATTGATTGCTCCATCCCAGAATCCAGGTCCGGCTCCTTGCTCCACACCAGAGATTATACAAGACCTGTGCAAAGGGACTCAGAAGAACTGCCAGTCTGTTTCTGGAGCCCTCACCTGCAGTGGAACCTCCTTCATCTCCTCCTCTGCCTCCAGAGACAACGTGTAAAGGGACTGGGTGGCTGGGTTCACACACACGAGTGTGGCTTTTTCCACCATGTTGCAAGTCCCAACCAGATTCCTCAGCCAGGGAGCTGCCACCCTGATCTACGGGAAGCAAAGAGATGCACTCATTCCTTATCCCAGCCCTCCAACGCCAGCTGGAATGAATCTTGGGCCAGCAAAGCCAAATCCACATGGGAGAAAATTAGCTGCTCGCTCAAAAGGCGCACAGGCGCACCCAAAACATTGACGTTGTGGTAGTTTTACCCTAAGAGAAAACAATTTTTGTGAGATTATCCGCCTCCCCTTCTCTCTCTTTCCCCCAGCCAGCCTCGGAAAGGAAATGTCACCGAAAGTCAAAATTCCGGCTTCACCTGTCTCGTCATTTCACCATCCTCGATGCTGAACGTCAGGATGCTGAGGTGGCTTTGCGGAGAAATCCCGACAACGTGCACCACGCCTGTTCCATGGGAATATACCAACTGATACTGGACAGTCTCGCTGATAAGGAAAAGCAGGGGTGAATTAGCCTAGCCAGGATTGTCAGTTGTAAGCCATCTTTCTCAGAGGTGCTGAACTCCTGAAATTTCTGGGCCAAAACGAAATCATTCTTAAGGATTGAAATAAAATACAGAGAACCAGAGACGACAATTGTTTTCAATCAATATTTCAGGCAGTCCTCGTTTAGTGACCGCAATTGGGACTAGTCATTCAGTTGTCACTAACTGAAACAGTAACTGTCTTAACTCAGTTAAGTTCCTTTGCCTTAACACAGGGCTCCCCAACCTTGGCCACTTTATGACTTGTGGACTTCAACTCCCAGAATTCCTCAGCCAGCCATGCTGGCTGAGGAATTCTGGGAGTTTAAGTCCACAAGTCATAAAGTGGCCAAGGTTGGGGGACCCCTGCCTTAACAGACCCGCAATGGTTATAAATGTTTGTAAAGTTTTAAAGTTTCTTCTCCATTGCTGTTGTAAGCTGTGAACGGTTGCTACATGAGGCAGTTGCTAAACGAGGACAATCTATTGCCTGTTGCTAAGAAAAACTAAGCCGAAGAATATATTTAGAATAGAATATATATTTATATCTATATATTTAGATAAATATCTATATAGTTAGAATAGAATAAGAATAGAATGCAGAATGGAATGGAATGGAATAGAATGCAGAAGAATAGAGTAGAGTAGAGTAGAGTAGAGTAGAGTAGAGTAGAGTAGAGTAGAGTAGAGTAGAACAGAATAGAAAAGAATAGAATAGGAGCTGGGTTTTTTTTTCTGGTTTACAAAAATGAGTAGGGTTGGGGGGTTAAGAGGCTGTTTCTTAAGAGTCACCAAATCGACCCACCTTTCCGGCAAATGTTCCAGCCATTTCTGGTAACCGTTGGAGAGATAATACAGGAGGATGGAACTTTTCTTCAAAATGGCCACATACTTCACGGCGTCTTGGAGTCCCACCAAACTAGCCATCTGAAAGCTGAGTTGAGTTGAAAGAATTTAATTTTAAAAGATGTGTTTCTTTACTCATTATTTAAATTACTCCTTCTAAAAAGACTCACCTGCCAGCATCCATCAAAACCTCCCAATTCAGGCCACCGATGTTTGTCTCCCAAGAGCGCAGGAGGCGACCCCCATTGGAAACCGTGATGGCATCTGGAATAGAAATAAGAATAGAATAGAATAGAATAGAATATGGAATGGAATGGAATAGAATAGGAAATAGAATAGAATAGAATAGAAGATGGAATGGAATGGAATAGAATGAAGAGAGATTGGAATGAAATTGAAAATAGAATAGAATAGAATAGGAATAGAAGAGAATATGGAAAGAAAAGACAGATTATAGAATAGAATAGAGCAGAGCAGAACAAAACAACTTTGTCACTTTAAATATACACTAATCAGCATACATTAAAATTAAATTTTGTTGCATACAGCTCTCAAAGGGGCATCACCTCCAATAAATGCTACATAAATATGACAAAAATAAATACAGAATTATGCATATACCCACAGACCCACATATATTCTATAACACAGAAAACAATACAGTCTAGTTCAGATGTACATGGCAACAAAAACACATCTGCGAGTTTACCAGACAGACGGCGCAATAGGGAACAAAGTGGTTACAGAATCTGGTGGTCCTGCTATAAATACTCGGAAACCTCCTCCCGGAGGGGAGCAACAGGAACAGGCCGTGAAGTGGGGGTATGGGGTCTCTAACTATGCTCGGAGCTCTAAGCACACAGGAGCGCTTGTAAGCAGCGTCCTGAATAACGGAAGCGAGCTTCCTATAATCTTCTCGGCTGTCCTCACCACTCTCTGTGAGGACCTTTTATCTGAGGCTCTGCTGCCACCAGACCCAACAGTGATGCAGTTTGTGAAAATGCTCCCAATCCTGCCTGTGTAAAAAGTGGCCAGGACAGGAGGAGGAAGAGATAGAGAAAACAGGCACAGAAAATTCAACTCTGCAACAGGCCACGTCAAACCTTTCGCCCTCCGGATTTTCCAAAGGCTACATTGGTCTTTCAGAGATATTTTTCAACTTGTAGGCTAAACCCCCAAACATCGAGAAACAACACTACAACCATTCATTTAGTGACCTTTTCGAAGTTACAACGGCACTGAAAAAAGGGACTTATGACAGTTTTTCACTTACAACCATTGCAGCGTCCCCCAATGGTCGCCTGATTAAAATTCAGACGCTTGGCAACTGGCTTGTACTTATGACAGTTGCAGTGTCCCGTGTGTGTGTGTGTGTGTGTGGGTGTCACGTGATCCGCTTTTACGACCTTCTGACAAACAAAGTCAACCTGGGAATCCAGATTTGCTTAGCAGCTGTCTCGCTTAGCCACAGAAAATTCTGGCTCAGTTATGGTGGATTCCTTGTGCTGCCCACATGCAGGAAGAGTGTGAGCAAATGAGAAATGGCTACCAGGACGCCGTCCCCTTCCTCACCTTGGCCGTGGATCAGCATGGCATCCACTGCCCCTTCGGGAGTCCCCTTGTCCACATGTCGCCACACTGGGAGGGAAAAAAAAGAAGAAATCAGACAAACCTTTGTAAAAGGCCCTGCACCCACTCCCGAGGCAGAGGTCTTTCCCATTTGGGGGAACCCCTGATCCTCTGCAGAGGCCCTTTCGCTCCCCAGGAGGCGCTGAAGGCAGGGACCCCCAAAAGACACGCACGGATTTCACCACTGCGGGAGTTCAGGGCAGCCACCACGTTCTCCTCAGTGGCCACAATCAGCTTCTTGGAGGCGGGGGAGGCTTCCAAAAAGGCGAATTTGAGCTTCCCCACGTACTGCTGCCTCCTGCAATAAAGGCAAAGAAAAACCACATTTTCACACGAATTCCCGCCATCATAAACTGAAATAACTGGGTGAAATATTCTCTACGTGGAAAACATGGATCCCATGGGGCAAACTCTCGTCCCCAGTTCCCCCGCTGGCCACGGTAGAGAGCCCAGCCACCCCCTCCCTCACCCTCTACTTATTGATTTGTAAAATGTATTGGCTGCTCTTCTTGCCACAGAATAACTCCGAGTGGCTTACACCTTAAAATCTTAAATATCTATAAGATTACACACCCACACGCGCAAGGCTCCCCAAGGCCCAGTGATTTATTTAGTGCATGGCAAATAACCCCAGCACTGATGATGTTACGTAGTTGGGTAATGAAACGTCTGCAAAAAACCACCAAACTCAGAGAGCACCAAGGACCTCACAGTCCTTTTCTCCTCCCCCTTCCCTCCTCCACCCCCCCATCTCCTCCTCTCTGCAAACCCTCCACTCCCTTCTAGCACTGATGATGTTCCCTAGTTGGGTAATGAAACATCTCCAAGAAAACAAGCAAGCTCAGAGAGCACCAAGGACCCCACAGTTTTTCTCCTCCTCCTCCTCCTCCTCCACCACCACCACTCCCTTCTAGCACTGATGATGTTCCCTAGTTGGGTAATGAAATGTCTGCAAGAAAACAAGCAAGCTCAGAGAGCACCAAGGACCCCACAGTTTTTCTCCTCCTCCTCTTCCTCCTCCACCACCACCACTCCCTTCTAGCACTGATGATGTTCCCTAGTTGGGTAATGAAATGTCTGCAAGAAAACAAGCAAGCTCAGAGAGCACCAAGTACCCCACAGTCCTCCTCCTCCTCCTCCCCGCAGACCCCTCTCCCTTCTAGCACTGATGATGCTACCTAGTTGGGTCATGTAACATCTGCAGAAAACCAACCAAATTCAGAGAGTACCAGAGACCCCACAGTCCTCCTCCTCCTCCTAGCACTGATGATGTCACCTAGTTGGGTCATGAAATGTCTGCAAGAAAATAACCAAGCCCAGAGAGCACCAAAGACCCCCCCCCAGTCCTCCTCCTCCTCCTCCTTCTAGCACTGATGTTGTTCCCTAGTTGGGCAAGAAAACCCAGCTCAGAGAGCCCCAAGGACCCCTTCATCTCAACCCTGAGCTACAAATATTCTCCTTTATTAGTTACGGCCAACAAGCTCAGAGAAGCAGCTGCCTTCGTCCCAGAAGCTAAATCAGGCCTGATTCGCCGCGTCTGGATGTTTCACCAACTCCACTAATCGTCTTCCTCTCGCCCCTCCCCCCCCCGCCAAAGCAAACATCCCTTATCTAGTGGCGGGGAGTTCCACAGGCCAACCCTGACGGGTCGGGAGGGCAGCCGGTCACCCACCAGTCGAACTTGCCCACTTGGTCCTCGTAGACGGCGCCCGCCGGCGGGAGAGGCCGGGAGAGGAGCAGGAGCGAGAAGATAAGCAGCGGCTGGCCGGGCGCCGCCATGACGACCCAGAGGGACAGGAGCCGGAAGAGGGAAAGAAGCCTCCGCAGTCCCGGCAGGCCCTGCGCGACCATAGAGGTCAGGAGATAGAGTTCCAGCTTCGGCTTTCGGCCCATAGAGGTACGAAAGTTGTAGAGTGACCTTGATAAAAAAAAAACAGGCCCCCAGGGGAAATCTCGCTCTAGTCTAGTCCCTCAGCTGGCTTTCCTTGTCACATCTAAGGCGGGAATCATTTAAAAAAAACGAAAGAACAAATGGAGAAAAAAGTGATCTATATATATTCAAGAAATACATAGATCTACAGTTGCCTTCCCATCAGGCACCGCGCGGAAGGCCCTCAACCGAGCCGCGAAGGGCCTCACGGGGGGGGAGGAGGAGTTGAGAGGCATCGGCGCATATGGCCTGATTGGGGGGAAAAAACAAAACGCAAAATAAATGAAATAAACGCTGGAAATAAAATAAAGCAGCGTTTGAAAAAAAAAAATCTTATAAAGAGGCTGGTAGGCAGCCCTGTTTTCCTGTGAGGCTTTTTTTCCTCAGCATCAGGAAATCAGGCGCCGCCGGGGACAACCTCACTCCTTCCGGTCGGCCCGCGAGGCTCCGCCCACCGCCGCCGCCGGAAGCTGCACGTGGGTGGCCGCGATGCCCAAGTCCAAGCGGGACAAGAGGGGTGAGTGGGACCCCCGGGGGTCTCTCCTTTCTCCCCCCCCCGGCTCGGGTCTTTTTTTCTTTCTCCCTCCCCCATAAAGACCCCTCCCCCCAAGGGGGAGCAGGGAACCCTCTTTGCTTTTGCAGGACTTTAATCCCTATTTATTTGCACAACAACCCTGCCGGGTAGGCCAGGCTGCAAAACAACAAGAGAAGGATGGTGGTGGTAGCCTTTTCTTCTAGCCTTTTCTCTCCTCTAAGGGTGGGAGAAAGCTTTGGCGCCCAGGTAGTGCCGAGTGATGGTTCCCGTCTCTTTCGTGGGCTGAGGATGATGGGCGTTGTAGTACTCCTGAGCATCACCTGCTCAGCTCGCTTTTTCCTTGCTCTAAATTTAAAAAAGAAAAAAAAAGGCGGAATTCCTCGCCACCAATTATTTACATGACTTTGAAAGTGGACTGGAGAAACTTGAATGAAGGTATTGATGAATGGATTAATCCCCCCTTAATTGCGGAGACTTATCCTGGGTCGAGATGGGGGTTCCTCCTGGAGACCTCCAGTGGCCACTCTGGAGCTGATCCCGAATCTCCAAATCTTATATCGAGGCTTTCTAAGAGAGATTACTTTGGGGGCTGATGGGAGAAGTCACTAGTTCACAACATGATGGAGAATGCAGATTTAAACTCAAGTAGCAAATTTGGAGGAGCGTGTTTCCGAGTTTCTTACAGAGATTCCAGTTGCTTCTTTGAAAAATGTATTCAATTTCTATAGCTTCCTTCCTTCCTTCATCCCTTTGTTTCTCTTTCCTTCATCTGTCTCCTTCCTTTCTTCCCTCCTTCATGTCTCTTCTTCTCCTTCATCTGCCTGTCTCCCTTCCTTCATCTGTCTCCTTCCTTCTTTCCTCTCTCCATTTGTCCCTTCCTTCCTTCCTTCCTTCCTTCTATATTCCCTGTGTGCTCTATTGTCCTTGCACTCCAGTAAAATTTCCAAATTAAACCACAATCTCGTTTTCCAAACATTCCCTATTGGATACTGAGCCCGTGTCTTTCTTCCTTGCAGTCTCCTTAACAAAAACCACCAAGAAAGGTTTGGAAGTTAAGCAAAACCTGATAGAAGAGGTAAGCAAGACTGTAAGCCAGCTGTTGGGCTGTTATTTTTTTCTTCAAAAGTCTCCTTAAAAGGGTCATTTTACAGGATTTGTTAATTTCACCAACATAAGAAAGGATTAAATTAAGGCCATTAGCCATAGCAGTATCACCTAGGTTTTCCGTGGGAAAATCCTGAAATTTTGTCCTGTGAAACTTCATCAAGATAGAAAATTGGGTGTGAAAATCAAAAACGAAACCAACCGCCAAATCCTTTTTTTGTCTTTAGCTACGAAAATGTGTAGACACCTACAAGCGTCTTTTCATTTTCTCCATTGCCAACATGAGAAACAACAAACTGAAAGATATTCGCAGTGCTTGGAAACACAGCAGGTGAGCGTGTCCCTCACATAGTTGTTGTTGTTGTTATTATTATAATAATAAAGTTGGAAGGGACCTTGGAGGTCATCTAGTCCAACCCCCTGCTCAGGCAGGAAACCCTATACCATTTCGGACAAATGGCTGTCCAGTCTCTTCTTAAAAACTTCCAGTGTTGGAGCATTCACCGCTTCTGGAGGCAGGTTGTTCCACTGGTTAAATGTTCTAATTGTCAGGAAGTTTCTCCTTAATTCTAGGTTGCTTCTCTCCTTGATGAGTTTCCCTCCGTTGCTTCTTGTCTTGCCTTCAGGCGCCTTGGAGAATAGCTTGACTGCCTCTTCTTTGTGGCAGCCCCTAAGATATTGGAACACTGCTATCCTGTCCCCCCTCGTCCTTCATTAAACTAGACATCCCCAATTCCAGCAGCCGTTCCTTATATATATTCCTTATAGTTTTGCCATTTCTGCTTCTAAAAATGAAGAAACCTCCAGGGGAACCATGTCTCCCCCCCCTTCCTATATTCCGTTAAATTCTCTGAAACCTATAAGAGTTTCTTAAAGCCATTCAGATTTTTACACAATGAGCAGAAACTGAAGACAATGCTCCCTTGAAGGAATACCTGAGCTTTTGAAATTTCACTAGATTTTTTTTTTAATTCCAGGATATTTTTTGGGAAAAACAAAGTGATGATTGTGGCACTGGGTCACAGCCCTTCGGATGAATACAAAGATAACTTGCATGAGGTAACGCACCAGACATTAAAAACTCTCTTTTGCCTGTGGCTACTGTACTGTACGTGTGTCAAGCAGACCCTTCCTCTGGGAACCCTCCAAGACCGGTGGTCCCAGAATCCTGAAGATCCTCCCACCCTGGGGAAAGTCAGTTCTTCACCTAGTTTTTCGTTCTCCTTTAGGTCAGCAAGCATCTACGGGGAGAGGTCGGCCTCCTTTTCACGAATCGCACCAAGGATGAAGTTATAAAGTAAGTTTTTTCCAAAAAGAATGCCCGAGGATTTCAACTAGGAAAGAAAAAACTGAATTTTGGGGGGGATTTTGGAAGTTTTCAGTGGAAGCTTTTTGAGAAGGGCTTTGCCCGGCATCCCTTGCCCTCCTAACCAGCCTGTGGGCTGCCCCATAACGTTTTTTTAGCCCCAAGACAAATAGGGCAAATCGCAAAATATCAGTCTGAATTCTGTACCTTTTCTGCTTTCGGAAGCAAAATAAATCTACAGCCTAGAAGAGAAATTATCACTTTGCAGTATTGCTGGTCAGTTGTAGAATCAGTTGCTCTGTGTCCTGTTTTTAGCCATCTGCACTCACCGTCCCTTTAGCTTTTCCTGGGGAAAAAAAATGGCAGTTCTTCCTTCACCTTTCTCTCCTCACCTATTGCTGTCCAGGTGATGCCAAGCAAGGACGCAAAGACAGAGTTGCTAGTCCCCGTGAATGTCAACTCCACGACTCTCTTTTCCTTTGCAGCTGGTTTTCCCAGTTCAGTGAGACCGACTTTGCCCGGGCTGGAAACAAGGCCACCTTCACGGTCAACCTGGATATGGGACCCCTGGATCAGTTTTCCCATTCCATGGAGCCTCAGCTAAGGCAGCTTGGATTGCCCACCGCCCTGAAGAAAGGTTGGGAACATAATCTGAAGAAACATTGGCCAGGTCCTTTCTCTGGCAACCTCCATTCAGGTATTTTCCCGTTTTTTTTCTCCTTGTAGGTGTGGTGACGCTGATCTCCGATTATGAGGTTTGCAAAGAGGGAGATATCCTGACCCCAGAGCAAGCTCGGATCTTGGTAAGTGACTGGCTGCAGATGGTCCTGCTTTTATAGGTCCCAAAGGTGCTCTTTCAAGAGGCAACTGGGCTTTCCTTTGAAGATGTTTTGCTTCTCATCCAAGAAGCTTCTTCAACTCTGACTGGATGGTGGGGAATGGAAGGATTTATACTCCTTGCAGACAGCTGGTCATTTGCATCCTTTTAGAGGGTCGTTGAGGCCACCTGGAGGTTTATCTGTGTCCTCAGGATCACCTGTGGAGCCTTCTTGGAACTGCTGAAAGGAATGTGTTGTAGACAGGACTTTGTTTTTTCTTTGAAGACGTTTCGCTTCTCATCCAAGAAGCTTCCTCAGATTCTGACCGGATGGAAGGATTTATACTCCTTGCAGACAGCCAGTCATTTGCCTTCTTTTGGAGAGTCGTTGAGGCCACTTGGAGGTTTACCTGTGTCCTCAGGGTCACCTGAGCGGTGCAGATGGGTGTGGAGCCTTCTTGGGTGCAGGATGTTTTCTGCCCTGGGTTGAAGACAGGTGCAGGGATGAGTCTGTTGTCTGCGTCTCAAACTGAAGCACAATACTGGAGTCTGCAATATTTTCTGGAAATACTCCATACTCTTCTCACCATCTGAAGGGTGTTCATCCCAAAGTGCATGGCTTAGTGTCTGTGGAGGTTATCACTCATCCAGGCCACAGTTGTCCCAAAGGGGCTTTTTTCAGGAGGCAACTGGACTTTTTTGTTTTTCCTTTGAAGACGTTTCGCTTCTCAGCCAACAAGCTCCCCACCATCCAGTCAGAGCTGAAGAAGCTTCTTGGATGAGAAGCGAAACATCTTCAAAAAAAAAACCAAGAAAGTCCAGTTGCCTTGTGAAAAAAACACCTTTGGGACAAGTATGACCTGGATGACGGAGAATCTCCATGGATACTTTCATAGGTGCATTTTCCATTAGATTCCCCTAAACACACAACCCCATTGCGCCACAATACTTGGGAATTGCAACAGAAACTATTCTTCATTCCTGTTTCCTCCAGACCAGTGCATCTGGTTCCCTCAGGCACAGTTTTAAAATACTTTTTCCAGACTTGACACCCCTCCAAGTGCAAATTCTACTTAACATGGGTGAAAGATAGCTGTTGTTTAAAT
>NW_015386335.1:128681-133681 GCF_001527695.2 Protobothrops mucrosquamatus
GTCAGAGTGTCCTTTTTTTCTTCCAATTATGGACTTTTCTCGTGAGAAGAAGCGCCTGGATATTTCTTCCCCCTTGTTGCAGAAGTTCATCTCCCTTTGTTTATCAATCCTGAAAGCTTTATGTTAGTTTTCTTGATAGCCAGTGAGCTGTTTCTACTGAAACTCAGAGGCCTCCCCCATTTTTTCTGTACCTAAGACTGTCGCAGATGATTTGATTTTCCTGTTCTGAGTGCCCTGGTTGAGGTGTCATGCTTTTATTTCTTTTTATTTCAGAAACTCTTTGGATACACAATGGCAGAGTTTAAGGTGATGATCAGAAGCATGTGGGATGCTGAGACGGGAGAATTTGAGCAGCTGGAGACCCCCACAGGGGACCGTTCAGGAACGATGGAGGAAGAGGAGAAGGAGGAGGATGAAAGTAATGAAGAGAACTAGGGCAGAAAAAAGGCCTATAGACTTTGTTTTTTTTAAGAGTTTCACAACTCCTGTTCTCTTCTTAATGGAGGACTGAACTAATAACCTAAGGATACTGTCATAATATGACTTTTTAAAAGGATGAATATATATATTTGTGTGTGAATATGTCTATAAAATGTATAAAAGAATGTACAGCCCATTCCATTGTCTTTATAACCGATTGACGTTTGTGGGACCAATAATTCAACGTTAGGATTCGTGTCTGCAGCGAGCGCCATTTAATTCCACTTTACCCAAGAACCGAGGCCCCCTGGCACGCCTTCAGCGGAAGTAGTTGGGGCAGTCGTGGGCTGCGAGGTGCCAGGCTTTCTCGAAGGCCACCACCACGCTCGGGACGAGAGGCCCCTCCTCGCTGGAGCGGAGATTCTCCTGCAGCTGGTCCATGTTGGACATCCCAATAATCACAGCGTCTCCGTATTTATCCTGGAGGAGGAAAGAGGAATAAACTCCACGAGCAGCCAGATTGAATTACGATTTCTGCTTCGGGAATAAAGTCACGGAAGGAGGAGGATTTGGGTTGAAAATAGAAGGCGTCGCTTCCTCACCCCGCAGAGAAGAGTTAGAGGTTAAGCAAATCTGAGACTTTCTAAAGACCCTCTAGTCTAGACTTAGCAGCCACGGGGACCCAAAGCCTGCTCTTAAAAACAGCCCCAAAGCTGCTTTTTCAAGAGGCAACTTGTTTTTCTTTGAAACACGCTGCCAACAGCCAGGGATGTGTTCTCCTGGTTGAAGTTGGCAAAGAGCAGCTGGCCTCACCACTCTGGCTTAACTTCATGGTGGCCTTGTCGTGCGTCCTTCACAGGGAGTACAAGAAGGACGGTGAGGCTCAGCCTGGCCCATCTCTGGCCATCTCGATTCCCTCTCAGTGGCACCTTGTTTACACAAAGCTTGGCTGTCGGCAGTGTGCTTCAAAGAAAAGAAAATCCAGTTGCCTCTTGAAAAAGCACCTTAGGGACAAACCACGACTTGGATGACTGAGAATCTCCATAGAGTCCAGGGGTAGGCAACCTTGGCTCTTTTATGACTCGTGGACTTCAACTCCCAGAATTCCTCAGCCAGCTTGGCTGGCCGAGGAATTCTGGGGGTTGAAGTCCACGAGTCATAAAAGGACCAAGGTTGCCTACCCCTGCCCTAGACAAACAGCAGAGACCCATTTTTTAATGTTCTCTCCAGTTCTGAAGGCAAAGCTTTGCCTCACCTGCAGTTCCGAGTGATGGTAGACCCAGCGCAGGGCAGCTGAGGTCAAAGTGGGAGGATTCGCACCGTAGGCTTCACGGAGGGCACCTTGGATCAAAGACACTCCCTCAAAATGGTGCTGCTTCCAATACCTGGAGTGGTATTTTAAAAACAAAACAAAACACACACTAATATCCCAGCACTTAAAAAAGAAAAAAAACACAACTGCCTAGAGCCTAACTAAACAGTAGAAGTATAACTAAAACAATTTAGCAGAAAGGAAGTAACGCCCAGCACAGGGGTAGGCCACCTGGGCTCTTTTATGACTCGTGGACTTCAACTCCCAGAATTCCTGAGCCAGCCACGCTGAGGGGAAAGGGAGAGGTTTCCAAGCTGAGCCAGGCTGGCTCAGGAATTCTGGGAGCTGAAGTCCACCAGTTATAAAGCGGCCTAGGCCTAGGCCAGAGGTAAGTAACCTTGGCTCTTTTATGACTGGTGGACTTCAACTCCCAGAATTCCTGAGCCAGCATGAGGGAAACCTTGGCCCCTTCATGACTCGTGGACTTCAACTCCCAGAATTCCTGAGCCAGCCATGCTGAGGGGAAAGGGAGAGGTTTCCAAGCTGAGCCATGCTGGCTCAGGAATTCTGGGAGTTGAAGTCCATGAGTCATAAAAGAGCCAAGGTTGCCTACCCCTGCGGCCTAGCAGAATAGTGGAAAGGCAAGCGATGAAAAACTACTGAACACAGGCAGTCCTTGAATTACAACACTTCACTTAGTGACAGTTTGAAGTTACAGCAGGGCTGAAAAAAATGACTCGCAGCCGTTTCTCACACCACCTTGGCAGCATCCCCAGTGTCCCGTGATGAAAATTTGGATGCTTGGCAACTGGTTCATATTTACGACGGTCGCAGTGTCCTATGGGGATCACGGGATCCCCTTTTGTGACCTTCAGTCAATGGGGGAGCCGGATTCACCTAACAATCGTGTGGCTAACTTAACAACTGCAGGGACTCACTCAGTGACTGTGGCAAGGGAGGTCATAAAATGGGGCAAAATTCCACATAGCCACTGTCTTGCTTAGCCACAGAAATTTTTGAGCTCCATTGTGGTCATAAGTCAAGGACTACCTTGACTTACGACTTGAGCTCAAAATTTCTACTGTTAAGCAAGACCATGGCTAAGTGGAATTTTGCCCCATTTTACTGGCCGTTTCAACCAAAGACCCAATCTCCATTCAATACTGCTTGAACAGAACAGAATAAAGCTGGAAGGGACCTTGGAGATCTTCTAGTCCAGCCCCCTGCTCGAGCAGGAGAACCTATACCATTTCAGACAAGTGACTGTCCAGTCTCTTCTTAAAAGCCTTCAGTGATGAAGCATCCACAACATCTGGTGGCAAGCTGTTCCACTGGTTAATTGTCATCACTGTTAGGAAGTTTCTCCTTAATTCCAGGCTGCTTCTCTCCTTGATCAGTTTCCAACCATTGTCCTGCCTTTTGGTGCTTTGGTGAATAATGTGACCCCCTCTTCCTGGTGGCAGCCCCTCAGATACTGGAACGCTGCTATCATGTCTCCCCTATTTCTTCTTTCTTTAGACTAGCCAAACCCAAGTCCCGCAGCCGTTCTTCTATGCTTTAGTCTCCAGGCCTTTCATCATCTTAGTTACTCTTCTCTGGATTTTTTCCAAACTCTCAACACCTTTTTTGTGTTCAAGATGCTAGTCCCTTCTGCTAGAGACTCACCTGTCCTGGTAGACTTTGGCCCAGTCGTTCCCGAAAAACCTGCCGGTGGGTGGTTGACTTAAATCTTTATCTTCGTACTTATACTTCCCCGTCAGGAGGCCCCCTGTTCAAGAAACACCAGAGTCCTGAGATCATCAACAAACCCACTAAAGATCCATTCATCCTTCCACCCATCTTGCAGTTCCACAGGTAAGGCTCCATACCGGCCAGGGGATTGTAAGCGTAGAAGCTCATCCCGAAGTGCCTGAGACAGGGGAACAGCTCCTTCTCCACCTGGCGCGTGATTGCATTGTACATGCCCTGTGGGTTCAAGCAGGGGGAAAACCAAAAAACAACAACAATTTCAGAGTTCACCCAGAAAGTCGTTCGCCAAGCAGCACGAACAAGAGAATCGGCCGGCGTTTTTTCGCACCAGCGGCGGATCGAAAACGGACCTTTTGTTAAAAAGGCGAACCTGCCTTGCTCACCTGGTACACCGTTGGCTGCAGCCATTGGTGGGTTTTGCAAAGGGTGTAGATTTCCGCCACCTCCCAAGAGGTGTAGTTGGACAAGCCGAGCTCTTTGAACTTCCCCTGTTGGGTGACAAAGCGATCGTCCCGTCATTTGTTAGGTCCTATTTTTCAAGGATCTGCTGACACGCCATCTTCCGGTCTGGGCCCATTGAGCCTTCCGGCTGGGGAGTATGGGGCTGTAACCCAACACTGTGCAGAGAAAGAGTTGTGCCAGGAACACAGCCACTCTGCGTCAGACTAGATGGTCTCTGAGGATCCCTCTAGCTCGCGCTCACGCCCTGGGGAGGATCCCTCTAGCTCGCGCTCACGCCTCCTCCACCCTTTGGCAGCCTGGCCGCCCTGAAGCCCAAGGTGAATTTCGTTGTGAGTTACGCAATGACAATAAAAATATTCCATTATTTCCCAGGACTCCCATAATCCTCCGACCTCTTTGTGAAGCTCATTGCAAGCCCGCAGGGTCTCTTCCACGGGGGTCTCGTGGTCCGGGGCGTGGAGGTAGAAGAGATCCACACTCGGCAGCCGCAGACGCTGAAGAGACTCTTCCAGCTGTGAGCGGACGCTCTCGGCCTTCAGGGTTTTACCATCCCAAGGATTGGCCTTCGTGGCTATTTTGACTATGGACAGGGGGGGGAAAAGGAAGAGACACCTTTGGAAGGCAAACTCAAGAAAGGAAAGAAGGAAAATGCTTCCAAACAGCCCAGGGAGACTTAACGACTCTTCCAATATACTGCTCTTAAGCATGGAGATTCCATCAGCCCACTTAGGAAGGCAGAAGCATCCAAAATATACAAAGAGCCCACAAATGGATTAATTTAATTTAAGGTTCTTTGCAGCCCTGTAAAAGCCTCAGCACATATATATATATATGTATGCAGGTCTTGGCGTATTCGGGTCTTTTCCCGTGTAAGATTGAGAGTATCTTGCTGACGTTTCGACGAGGTCCCACTCGTCATCTTCAGGCTGGAGTCTTAAAATATTATCAGCAACATATTGTCTGGGTTCAATGTCTAGTTTACTAATACATATCACGTTCCTTTCTCTCTACCTCGTTTATCTAGCCAATTATAAAAAGTATCCCATGTTCTAAAATA
>NW_015386335.1:138681-152832 GCF_001527695.2 Protobothrops mucrosquamatus
TTATTATTATTATTATTATTATTATTATTATTATTATTATTAATATTTAAAGACGTTTGCCGACGTCCCTGACCGCTGGGGGCGCCCCCTAAACCCACCCGCGTCGACCCCTCGGGGGGGGGAAAAGTGGTCCGGGCCCTCCCCTCCCCCCCTTCGCGGACGTTCGCCCTCCCCCCTCCTAGGCTAGGCCCCTCCCCCGCAACGTCTCCTCTCTGGGGAGGGGTGGGCAAAGGGGCCCGGTCGACTGCCCAGGTCCGCCCCGCAAGGCGGAGCCGGCGGCCGTCAGCTGAGCCTCCGGGGCGAGTCAGCGGCGGGCAGGGCTCCGGCTTCGTCATCGCCCGCAAAGAGGCACCCAAACAAGCCCGCTAAAGCTTCCCGGCCACCGGGGAGCGAAGCAGCGTTGCCCGCAGCCCAGCGCGGAGACCCAAAGGGCCGCTGAGTCGGGAGCCCCCCCCAGAAGGAACCCCCAGCAGCAGACCCCGACCCACCTGGGCAGGTGAGGGATGCCGGCCTGGAGCCCCGGGAAAGGGAGGTGAGCCGGGCAATGCGAGGGGAGGGGGGGTCTCTCCGCCAAAGGGGGACCCCCTCCCCCCAAAGGAAGGCGGAGGATGGGGGGGAGGCCGACCCATCTCAAGGTTTCGTTGGGACCCCGGATCCTTGCTCGGCTTCCCAGTCTGAATCCCTGGAGCCCCAGACATCTCTATGAACACGGGGGGGGGGGGGGGTAGAAGACCCTCCCTCGCCTTTGGCCAGCTCCCAATCGGGGGGGGGGGGTGTCTTCGTCCCTTCCATAGCTGCGCCCACCCAGGACTACACCTCCCCAAATCCCCGGCCGCTGTGACTGGGAAGCCCACAACTCCGGAGCCTTAAAAGCTTACAACAGCCTAGTTAGGTCGGACAAACCTTTGGCCCCAGTTCTGGCTACGTTCAGGTATCCCGGGGCTAAACAGACCAGCAAACCCAGCCTCCCCAAAGCCTGCTTAAGGTGGTCGGCTTGATGTCGGTCTGTTTGGCCGCTCAGCCTGAAAACAACACAAGGTCTTTTCAGGACGATTTCGAAAGCAAAATAAATGTCCTGGGTCAATCTTGAACTCGCTTCTTTCCTTGCGCGGGTGAATCACCAAGGCCTTTCTTTTCCTGCTAAGTTATCTTGATCTATTTTTTTTTCTCAACCGGCTGTAAAAATTGTGGGGTGGGGTGGAGAGGCTTCTTTGGCAGCCTATTTTGGGGGGGGGCTGATTCAAAGGCCAAAGTCTTCCAAATTGGGGGGGGAGAGGCAGTTTTTCCCCCCCTTCCATGCTGGCCCAGCGTTTTCAACTTGAAAAGTGCTGATAAGGTTTGATTGTGGCTCCTGAGTCAGCTGATGCTTGGGTCACATGCGAACATCTGGATGAGTCACAGCTAGAGAGGAGAGGGGGGTCCCCAGCCCAGGTCCCCTTTTCCAGCCCAGCCTGGGGAATTCACCTCCACCGCAAGCGGTCCTTCAGACCAGCCTCAGATATACTGCCACTGAACAGGGCGGTTCCAGTGAATTAAATCGGTCAGTTTAGTCTTTTAAATATTGGAACAGAAGCTGGAGGCAAGCTAGGATCGCAATATTTATTTCACAACCTGCTTAACGTTCACGGGAGAAGAACTAGAATATATATATTTTTTAAATGCAAAGTTCCATTCTAGGAGAGACTGAAACAGTCCAGGGGAAAGAATGGAAGGAAAATGCGTATTTTCTTTCTTTATTTTTTTTGCCATTCACGAATCTCAAAGAGAATCCCTTCTCTCTCCTTCCTTTTCACAGGTTCCCGGTTCACAATGGACAGGGCCTTTTTGAATTTCCAGTGACTCCCAGTGCTTCATCCCCTGCCTGAGGCCCACCATGTTTGCTCATCCTCACAAGTTCGGCTTCCCCAGCGGGAACGCCTCGGATTGTGTCAACGGTTCGGAGTGGATCCTGTCCGTCTTCCATGAGTGTGCTCAGGATGGCCGGGACGTCGCCAGCGTGGTGCTGGGCCTGGTCTCCATCGCCTGCTTTGCTGGGGCTTCCTTCCCGTAAGTGGGGGGGGGGCTTCACTCGGCATCTGGAGCCAGGCTGGGAGATTTGTGCTTGGGGTGCTAGTTGGCTGGCTCCATCCTTCCTTCCTTCCTTCCTTCCTTCCTTCCTTTCTTTCTTCCCTCCCTCCTTCCATTCCATTCCATTCCATTCTTCTCATTGTCTTCCTATGCTTTATTTTTCTTTCCTTCTCTTTCTTTCTTTCTTTCCTTTCTTTCCTTCCTTCCTTCCATTCCATTCTTCTCATTGTCTTCCTATGTTTTCTTATTTTTCTTTCCTTCTCTTTCTTTCTTTCTTTCTTTCCTTTCTTTCCTTCCTTCCTTCCTTCCTTCCTTCCATTCCATTCTTCTCATTGTCTTCCTATGTTTTCTTATTTTTCTTTCCTTCTTTCTTTCCTTCCTTCCATTCCATTCCATTCTTCTCATTGTCTTCCTATGCTTTCTTATTTTTCTTTTTCTTTCTTTCTTTCTTTCTTTTTCTTTCTTTCCTTCTTTCCTTTCTTTCCTTCCTTCCATTCCATTCTTCTCATTGTCTTCCTATGTTTTCTTATTTTTCTTTTCTTTCTTTCTTTCTTTCTTTCTTTCTTTCTTTCTTTCTTTCTTTCTTTCTTTCTTTCTTTCTTTCTTTCTCTTTTTCCTTCCTTCCTTCCTTCCTTCCTTCCTTCCTTCCTGTAGCAAGAGGCCTGCCTTCCTTCCCTCCTTCAATTCCATTCTTCATTGCCTTCCTGTTTTCATTGTCTTCCTTATTTTTCATTTCCTTCCTTCCCCTTCCTTCCTTCCTTATCGCAGTAGCAAGAGGCCTTCCTTCCTTCCTTCCTTCCTTCCTTCCTTCCTTCCTTCCTTCCTTCCTTCCTTCCTTGATTTGACTTGACAAATATGTGGCTGCTCATGGGGGATAACAAAATGAAGATGACTCGTTTCCTGGGACCGGCTGGGTGTCCTGCCACGCCTGGCTGTGGGCGGCTTTTGAAATATTCCCTCCAGCAACGCCAGGAAGCAAAGAGCTGTTGTGTTTCAGCGGCTGCAAAAAATAAAATTTCTCCAAGTCTCTTCTGGGGTGGTTTAGCTTCATCCTCTGCAGAATGACATGATAAGGGGGGGGGGACACTTGCCTCATCCCCAGATCCTGGACTCCAATCCCCATCGCCCCCAGCCCCCCATAGTATAATTTACTGGTCACGGCTGACTCTGTGCTCCCTCTTGATTCTTTCTTCCTCCACCTTTCCATGCAGTCAGTTCTACCTGGCTTGTAAAACCGGCATTATGGACCAGGCCTTGTCCGTTTACTTCCTGCTGGGATGGCTGGGAGGCGATTCGCTGAATTTAGTGGGATCTTTTTTGGCTAATCAGCTGCCACTACAGGTGAGAAGCTAAAAAAAACAGAGTTTAACCTGGAGGGTTCTGCTGGTCCCGATCCCTGATCCTGAGAAAATGCCCAAAGCCATAACTGCCGGGGGTCCTTGGGATTCCCCTCCCCTCCCCTTATTTAGCCCTGCCTTCAAGCCAAGAGTTCCAGAGGTTAAAAGAGGTTCTCTCTTCATTATCCCAGAATTCCCTAAGCTTCTCCTTCTCCTTCCCTAGGTTTACACCGCCATTTACTACGTGCTGGCAGATCTGGTCATGATCTCTCTCTACGTCTATTACAAAATCAAGAACCAAAACAGAGTCTGTAAGTTGGCGTCCACCGATTTGGCACCAGGTGGCAAAACACACAAAACTCCCGTTTCTGAAATCGTCCTGTTAGGTCTCCCCAAGATTTCGATTCTGAATCAGGACTTCGACACAAAGAACTCTTTGGATGCTAAGCTGGGGGTAGGGGGGACAATTGTGGTTTTCTATCTAGGCATGCAGGCAGACTTCTTTCCCCTTTTGATAATGGGACGCTCTTTAAAATGGAGAGATCTCTACCTCCTTCTGGAACAGGAGAGGAACAGACAGCGGTTTTATTAGGAAGCACGTCTCTTGATCAAGAGGATTGGTTGATCCCGGTGCCCCTAAACCGGAGTCTCCGGGTTGCCATGAGACCACACATCCTCGCACCTGTAATGCCCTTTGAGCCAAAGTTGAAATTGTGTGAGACGTCTGCTACTCGTACTAAGCTTTTCACGCACTTCCCGTGGGTTATTTTGAACAAACATCCTGGGTTCCCCTTGATCTTATCTCTTTCTGTTTCAGATCTGTTAAACCCCCTAAAGGTTTAATAATAATAATAATAATAATAATAATAATAATAATAATAATAATAATAATAATAATAATAATAATAATAATTGGAAGGGACCTCAGAGGTCATCTAGTCCAACCCCCTGCTCAGTCAGGAAACCCTATACCATTTCGGACAAATGGCTGTCCAGTCTCTTCTTAAAAACTTCCAGTGTTGGAGCATTCACCGCTTCTGGAGGCAGGTTGTTCCACTGGTTGATTGTCCTCACAGTCAGGAAGTTTCTCCTTAGTTCTAGGTTGCTTCTCTCCTGGATTAGTTTCCACCCGTTGCTTCTTGTCCTGCCTTCAGGGGCTTTGGAGAATAGCTTGACTCCCTCTTCTTTGGGGCAGCCCCTGAGATACTGGAAGACTGCTATCATGTCCCCCCTCGTCCTTCTCTTCATTAGACTAGACAGACCCAATTCCAGCAGCTGTTCCTTATGTGTTTTAGCCTCCAGTCCCCTAATCATCTTTGTTGCTCTTCTCTGCACTCTTTCCAGAGTCTCAGCATCTTTTTTACATCCTGATGACCAAAACTGGATGCCATATTCCAAGTTTAGATCTAGTCGATGGCACGATAGCAACTCCTATGGCAGGGGATGATGGCTCTGCTTTCTGCTGGTATTTCTCCTTTGCGAAGCATCTGTCAGGAAACAATTACGCTGACATCACAAAAGCCAGTTTCCCTTTTAGTAAATTGTCTGATGGGACCGACAAAAAAAAAAAAAGAAGCGAAGCAAAGACAGACTTTTTAACCTCCAGCGTTATCTCCCTTTTCTCAGTTTCGGCTTCGATCAATGCCGTCTTCGCAGTCGCGGTCCTGGGAACCACGTTGACGCCTGCCTGGCAGGGAGATCCTGCCTCTTCTCACCTGGGTGACGGAGGGATGTTTAAAAGCCGGAGACTTCTGTCCTCTGCAGACTACCCATCAGGCTGGGAGGTAACGTTCTTCTCTTTTGGGCAGAACTGATCTTCAGTGTCTTGCAAAGACCAAGCTTTGGGTTCAAGATCCACAGACAGTAAATCCCATCAAAATGGTGGCGATAGAGGTTAGCAGTAGTTGGGGATTATGCTAAAGCAGGGGTCTTCAAACTTGGCCCTTTGATGACTTGTGGGCTTCAACTCCCAGAATTCCTCAGGAATTCTGGGAGTTGAAGCCCACAAGTCATCAAAGGGCCAAGTTTGAAGACCCCTGCGCTGAAGTTGACGGAAGCCCCGGCCTTCTTCCTGGAGACCCCAGTGGACACAGGAAACTGAACGCCCAGCAAAAGAAGCTTGGGGAAAGGGCCTGGCTGGCCCTGATAAATGCCAGTCATTTTGTGGCTCCCCCTGGTTGTGCAATAATTGCTTTTCACAAATGGAATTTCTCCCCCAAGTTAATAATTATTTCTAAATGTCTATGGAGATTCTCCGTCATCCAGGTCATACTTGTCCCAAAGGTGTTTTTTTCACGAGGCAACTGGACTTTCTTGTTTTTTCTTTGAAGACGTTTCACTTCTCGTCCAAGAAGCTTCTTCAGATCTGACTGGATGGTGGGGAGTGGAAGGATTTATACTCCTTGCAGACAGCCGGTCATTTGCATCCTTTTAGAGAGTCGTTGAGGTCAGGTGGAGGTTTATCTGCCCTCTTTGACCCCTCTTTCAAACCAGTGGTCCTCTCTGTCCAAAATGTTGATTTTGCTGTCTTTGAAAGAGTGGCCTTCGTCTTTTTAAATGCAGATGGACTGCTGAATCTTGTCCCGATCGGTTTGTTCTCCAATATTGTGCCATATGCCAAAGTCCACATTTTGGACAGAGAGGACCGCTGGGTTGAAAGAGGGATCCAAGAGGCCAACTAGGTCAAAATGCCCTGTGTCTCCAGTCTACAACACAGTCCTTTCAGCAGTTCCAAGAAGGCTCCACACCCATTAGCTCTACTCAGCTGACCTTGAGGATACAGATAAATCTCCAGGTGGCCTCAACAACTCTCTAAAAGGATGCAAATGACCGGCTGTCTGCAAGGAATATAGATCCTTCCGTTCCCCACCATCCAGTCAGAGCTGAGGAAGCTTCTTGGATGAGAAACGAAACATCTTCAAAGAAAAAACAAAGTCCAGTTGCCTCTTGGAAAAAGCATCGTTGGGACAAGTCTTTTCTAAAGTTAAAAGTTTACCCCTTGGGTGGGAAAAATATTAAGACAAAGATTAGTGTTGAATTTGAGGTGGCAGGTGGATTCAAGGGAGGGACAAAGGGTGATCAAACTAACGCCATGGACCAAATCACCTGTTGGCGAGGTTTCCCATTCAGTTACTTCAACCTGTTTCCTCCTGGATCCCACAATGCCTGCTGGGACGTTCTTTCTGCAGCATTCCATGACCGTTGTGTCTTTCCACAGCCTTTCACCCAAAGGGAGATATGCGGCTTTGTGATCGGATCCACTTCTTCGGTGCTCTACTTGCTTTCCCGGGTCCCTCAGATCTACACCAATGTAAGCGTTGCTTCAAGGGGAAGGGGCAAGGCCCACTTCAGAAGGGAGGGGCATATTTCAGGGAGCAGATCACCTGAAGAGGCCCCCAGACTCAATTTCCAGCTTTCTCCAGGGAAGCAAAAAATGTTTTTCAAGGCAGGGGTCTCCAGTCTCGGCTGCTTTTAAGACTTAGGGACTTCAACTCCCAGAATTCCTCAGCCAGCCATGTATGGCTGGCTGAGGAATTCTGGGAGTTGAAGTCCACAAGTCATAAAAGGGCCAAGTTTGAAGACCCCTGCCCTAACGCCTCTTTTGGAGCAAAAAACAATATAAGACCCTGTCTTATTTTGGGGGGGAAACACGGGGTTACTTCCAGCCCCGAGCATACAGTCGCCAAGCCTTGTGCTGTAGCTAAAAGCCGAATATCTGAGCTCTGTTGGAACAAAACTGGGGATTTTAAGGCTGTCCACACCCCCTGCTCTGATTAAGACAAGGAGATCCCATATACTGGTGCATCATCCTTGCTTCACTTCAGCTAGCTGTGCTCCCAGTGAATTGTGCAACCGAGTAAACTGGCTTAATGTAATAATAATCACAATTAAGGAGGCTGGGCGAAGCCTGCCTGTTGGATTGACGACCCAGGAGCTTCTCAATTTCCTCTCTGCCTTGCAGTTCAAGCGGAAATGCACTACCGGGATCTCCTTCTCCCTTTTTGCTCTGGTGATGCTTGGAAATTCGCTCTACGGCCTCAGCGTCTTAATGAAAAACCCGGATCCGGGGCAGACGGAAGGCAATTACGTGATCCACCATTTGCCGTGGCTGATTGGCAGCTTGGGGGTCCTCTCCCTTGACATCGTGGTATCCTTTTCTGGAATGGGTGGCGGTAGTGGTGGGGTGTGTGTGTTGGGGTGTTTCTGCCTTTAAACGTGCCAAGTCCAGATTTGGTGCGACAGAATCCCTTAGACAGGCAGGAAAATAGGAGAGCGCCATAAGCTTTTGGTTCAGACTTTCTGAACTGCAGTCAACGGTAGCGTCAGAGTTGAGGTGGTAGCAAAAACAGTCCTGGGTCAATAGCAATAGCACTTAGACTTATGTATCGCTTCACGGGGCTTTTTACAGCCCTCTCTGAGTGCTTGACAGGGTCAGCCTGTTGCACCTCCAACAATCTGGGTCCTCATTTGGCTGACCTCGGAAGGACGGAAGGCTGAGTCAATCATGAGCTGGTCAGGATCGAACTGCTGGTAATGGGCAGAGTTTGCCTGCAAAGCTGCATTCTAACCACTGCACCACCATGGCTTCCTTCCTTCCTTCCTTCCTTCCTTCCTTCCTTCCTTCCTTCCTTCCTTCCTTCCTTCCTTCCTTCCCAAGCAATAAGACTTATGTACTGCTTCACAGTGCTTTGCAGCCCTCTCTAAGCGGTTTACAGAGTCAGCCTGTTGCCCCCCAACAATCTGGGTCCTCATTTGACTGATCTCGGAAGGATGGAAGGCTGAGTCAACCTTGAGCCAGTCAGGATCGAACTGCTGGCAGTGGGCAGTCAGGCTGCAATGCTGCATTCTAACCACTGCACCACCATGGCTTCCTTCCTTCCTTCCTTCCTTCCTTCCTTCCTTCCTTCCTTCCTTCTCATTTCCCTCCCTCCCTCCCTTCCTTCCCAAGCAATAAGACTTATATACTGCTACACAGTGCTTTACAGCCCTCTCTAAGCGGTTTAGAGTTACCGTGTTGCCCACCAACAATCTGGGTCCTCATTTTACCCACCTTGGAAGGATGGAAGGCTGAGTCAACCTTGAGCCGGTCAGGATCGAACTGCTGGCTGTGGGCAGAGTCAGCCTGCTGCTCTTATATAGTAACAGCACTTAGACTTATATACCGCTTCATAGTGCTTTACAGCCCTCTCTAAGTGGTTTACAGAGTGTCCAGCACTTTTTTGCTTTGCCAAGTGGGTCACTTAATGCAGGTTTGTGCCTCCAGGTCCTTACTTTAATCTGTCTTCTCTCTCTCTCTCTCTCTTCCTCTCCCTCCCTTTCTCTCTCTCTCTCCGTCTCTGCCCTTCCCTTTTGCAGCCTGTGTTCCCTACAGTTTTCTCTCTCTCTCTCTCTCTCTCTCTCTCTCTCTCTCTCTCTCTCTCTCTCACACACACACACACACACACACAACCTGTCTTTAGCCCTTTTGAGGCTGCTGATGATGAGAAACCATCTTTTTGAAGTATTGGCTAACAACTACTATAACTTGGTAATTAACTCGGCTGCCCCAATTCTGCCCTGGCACGCACTTGCCCAGAGATTTCAGCCCCGTCTTTTAAACAAGGCAGCAAACACGGGAAAAGATCTTCCTGATGTTTTAAGCCTTTCAGTCCCAGAAGCAGCAAACCTTAACTCTTCGTCTTCAGATTTCGTTCCAGTTCCTGGCCTATCGCCGGAGGAGGCTGCCGGTCCTGGAAGAGAGAGACGCCCTCTTGGGCCGAGAGGAGGACTCCGTGGAGAGCTGAGCGGCACCAGGATCGGGTCTTGGCTGCGTTGGGATTCCAGCAGCGGGTTTTGGAGTCCGCCTGCGACTCTAGAAAGCCCTGGCCTTTCTCTGCTCTAGAAAACGCTCCGCCTCTGGAAAGTCGCGCCTTACGAGATCATGTCCTACCTTCTCCAGAGATTATTCCTTTGGGGGGGACGGGGGGGAAGAGGGGAGGAAAAAAAACACGGAAAAATGAACATTGAAGCACGAGACTGTATGGACTACAATGACTCACCTCTGATTCCCCAAAGGGAAAACTTGTTAATTTATGAAATAGAACTCTTGGGGGGTGGGTGGGGAAAAAACCCCCCAAACCCCAAGGAATTCAGTACCCAGCAGCTGGCTGCCTGCCTGGGCCTCGTTGAGGCTCGGGAATAAAAAAAGTCTGGGAGGGGGGGCTGTCTTTTTTTCACAACAATGGGCATTTTGGGTAGACATGGAGAAATAAATAAAAGTATTCCCACCATCCCAGCGTGAGTGGATATGGGTTCTTTGCTTAACCCTGTAGACCAGGGCTCCCCAACAACCACCACCCACGGTCCGTGGACCGGCTCCAGTCCCCGCCACGCCAGATAACTGGGCCACGCAAACAAGCAAAGCCCCACCTGCAGGATGCAGGCAGCACGCAAAACCATGCGCCCTCCGGTCCGTGCGGAAACCTCTACACGGAACCGGTCCCTGGTACCCCAAAAGGTTGGGGGGGGGCACTGATGTAGATCCTCTTATCTTACCCTGGAAGCAGCGGTGAGGGGGCTTCAGCTCTCCCACCGCCCCTTTTTTTTTTTTTTTTTTGCAAAGCAAGGGCAGCTAAGAGGGAAGGAATCCTTGCTGCTTTTCAAATAACTCAGCAGAGTTTGTAAAAGTGTCCTCTGAGCCGGGCTATATTGCAGACATTTCATGACCCAAACTAGGTAACGTCATCAGGGCTAGTAAGGGGTGGGCTTTGCTGTCGGTTTATATTCTAGTGGTTTGCCCTGACAGGTTTTTTTGGGGGGAGGGGGTCTTAAGAGTTTGGTTAGGCTGTTTGCTTCTTCGGCAGTTTCTTGACTGGGGTCTTGTTCACTTGATGGCTGGTCGTGATGGAACTTCTTTACTTTCACATCATATAGACAGATTTCACCCTCGTTTCAGTTGGGAAAACGTGACCGTCCAAAAAGGCCAGGGGATTTCTAGAAGTATTCTGACAAATTAGCCCCCCGATAGACACCTAGACCTTCACGACTTCTGCATGCTAAAGCAGGGGTAGGCAACGTTGGCTCTTTTATGACTGGTGGACTTCAACTCCCAGAATTCCTGAGTCAGCAAAGCTGACTCAGGAATTCTGGGAGTTGAAGTCCACCAGTCATAAAAGAGCCAACGTTGCGTACCCGTCAGCTAAAGAGACAATCCACCAGCCCAAAAGGGAGCCACAAGGCCCCAGCACCTCTCCGCCAGCAATCGGCACCCAGATCAGCATAGATTAACTCCAAGGTTAACATCAAAGCAACAATCCAGTCAGCAAGACCCCCCAGTCAAGAAACTGCCAAAGAAGCCAACAGAATCTCTTTAAGACCACCCACAACCAACACGGACAGGGTGAGCCACCAAATTATCAACTGACAGCACTTCTTCTAACCCTGATGACGTTACCTAGTTGGGTCATGAAACGTCTGCAAGAAAACAAGCCAGCTCAGAGGGCACCAAGGACCCCCACAGTCCTTTGCTTCCTCCTCCTCCTCCTCTCCACAAACGCCACTCCTTCTAGCACTGATGACGTTACCTAGTTGGGTCATGAAACGTCTGCAAGAAAACCACCACGCTCAGAGAGCACCAAGGATCCCTACAGTCCTTTTCCTCCTTCCCATCTTCCTCTTCCACCCCACCCCCATCTCCTCCTCTCTGCATATTCCCCTTCCTTCCAACACTGATGACGTTACCTAGTTGGGTCATGAAATGTCTGCAAGAAAACCACCAAGCTCAGAGAGCACCCAGGACCCCTACAGTCCTTTTCTTCCCATGTTCCTCCTCCACCACCACATCTCCTCTCTGCATTTCCCCCTTCCTTCTAGCACTGATGATATCACCTAAATGGGTCATGAAACGTCTGCCATGAAACAAGCAAGCTCAGAGCGTACCAAGGACCCCTCATGTCAACCAATACTCTCCTTTATTAACGAGTTTGCAGAGCAGCACGTCTTGAGGCTTGCGACATGTTGAGGTAGACTGCCTCTGGCTGGAGAGGCTCCTTCCAGTTCCACTCCCTTCCCCGCATTATAAAACCTCTTTTTCCATACCTACAGGACTCTTGAGATGGGAAGCAGGTTCCTTTCCGTGAGGAGTCCAGGCTGGTGTAAATATTTCAGGCCAGCTGGCTCTAGAAAATACAAAACTTGAAAGGTAACAAAACTGAAAAGCCCAAAACTGCTAAGAAGCTGTGAGAAATGAGGTGGGGGGGGGCGGGGGGGGATATCATGAAAAAAAGGACTCAAAGGGACACATTTGCCAACCGGTGTCCACCTTCAGTCTGAACCGTCCAGTTTCTCAAATTCTTTCCCAACTGGCAGATGAGACACCCAGGATGATGCCAGGCTATGCTCAGGAGCAGACAAAGGAGAAAACGCCATTTCGGTTAAAAAGAGCATTTCATTTGAAGCACTTAGCCCAGTGATGGCGAACCTTTTAGAGACCGAGTGCCCAAACTGCAACCCAAAACCCAATTATGCATCGTCGGGTGCCATTGGGTGGGCGTGGCCCATTGGGTGGGCGTGGCTGCGGTGGTAATGGCAGACTGGGTGGGACTAAAAAGTTCAATCAATTCCAACTTTGCAAGAATTTTGCCATAGGTTCGCCACCACTGACTTAGCCCATCCCTGCCTCCCTCCCCCCCCCACAGGCTTCGACCTGCCAATCAAAGGCTGGACCCTTGAGGGTTGGGAACAGGCAGGCAGAAGGAATCAGACACAGCCGAGCATCCAACAACGCTTTTACATTTTTTTAAAGATTTTATTTTATTTTATTTTCCTGTTTTAAGTATGGAGGCTCAAGTAGAAGATGTAGATTCCAAGTTAAGCATTACATATTTAAAAAATAATAATAACCAGTCTTTCGCATTCCATAGAAATCAAGAACGAGTCAAAAGCAGCACACCGCAGCCTCTCGGGTGGAAAGCAGAACCGGGGCGAATCTCGACAGCTTTTCACAGATCTCCTTTTTGGGTGGGTGGGTGGGCAGCTGCCCCCCCCACCGTCCCCCACGCCCCCCGTCCTCCTTTCTCAACCTCTCTCCCAAACATACACCAAACACATTTTTCCACGATGGTTTTCTTCCTTCTTTCACAAACCATGGTATTTAATAAAGGTTTTTTTTGTTTTGTTTTGCTTCTTGTACATTTTTTACACCAATATAACAAAATATGGGGGGGGGAGCAGCAGGAGACGGGGCGCACCAAGAAAAAAAGCAAAAAAAAAAAGCAAAAAAAAAGAAACATGATTGGTGGAAATATGCAGGTCGAACATAAGGCCCAGAAGAAAAGGAGGGGCACAAATCTCAGAAGTTTCTCAAAAAAAGAAAATACGTTTTTGCAAGGCTGTGGCGATAAGACAGGGGAAATTAAGCTGCTAGAGACCACCACCACCCCCCTCAAAAAAAAAACACCACAGTTTATACAGCTTTATTTGGGATGGTGGGGAAATAAAATGGAGGTTTTTATTTATTTTTTAATGAGTAGAAGAATATCGTACGTGGGAAATGAAAATAACGGGGAGGAGGCCAGGAAGGAAAAAAAAAGATTCCTAAGAAAGGGGGGGGGGCTAATGAGTGCATGGCGTGTCTTGTTAGCATCGTCAAGGGGGGGGCGTATACTGGTTTCTAACTTTGCTGTTTCCTCTTCAATGCCTCCACCAGGTCGTTCTTCAGAGCCTCCTGCTTTGATTTGTCCGCAAATGTCTGCACAGACCTAGAGGAGAAAAGAGGCAGGGGGGGTTAAGGAGGAGAACGGGGCAGGGGGTGGGGTGGGCTGGGCAGCCCCCAGGAAGAGGGCGATGTGGCTGAGGACGGCGGTAGCTTCTGGTGAATTTTTTTTTCTCCCCCCAAGCAGCATCTCCGACACAACGTCCCTTCGACACGTCAGGTAGTGCTTCCCGCAATTCATAACCAGATCCCCGGAGCTGAGTTCCAGCACATCGTTAGTAGCATTCGGAGGGGGGGGAGAGGTGGTCCATCGTAACTTTCAGCGGTCATTAAACGAGGGCTATGTGTACACAGCAGCCTAGTCGGTGGGGAGGGGAAGGGGGGGCTGTTCCGGGGTTGAAATCAGTTGCAAAAACCACACCGGCAAACACACACACAGACAACCCCCCCCGTGTCTATCGCACTCTCAAGTGCAAGCAACTCCACACAGCAAGGCAAAGGGGAGCAAAGTCAGGTTTGTAAGGAGGCTTCCTCCATCATTTTCCTTAAAAAAATAATAATAAAAAATAAATAAAAACAACAACAGAACTTGCAAGAATTAGGAGTTAGTTGGTGTGAAGGCCGAGTCCCCCATGCGGACACTCTCGGTCGGGGTGAGTGGTGCTTTAGTGCCAAGGTGCCTTGTAAGCCAGTTTCAGCGGGGGGGGGGGAATGGGGGGGGCTGTACCTGAGCTGGTTTAGTTATCTGGCTGAATGTACATCTGCCGCTGGGTCAGAACCTGGGAGAGCTCCCTCTGCAACTGCTTATACTTTTGGTTGTCGGGAATAGCGTCAATTGATCTGGAGCGAGCGGGGTGGAGACGGAAGAGGGGAGCCAGCCGAGGAAGGAAAGAAAAGGTCAGACAAGTTTGGCAGAGAGAAAACGAGGAAGAAGGCAGAGTGGTGGCGTGTCTGTGTGTGTGGTCAAGAGGGGAGAGAGAGAGAGAGAGAGAGAGAGAGAGAGAGAGAGAGAGAGAGAGAGAGAGAGAGAGAGAGAGAGAGAGAGAGAGAGAGAGA
>NW_015386335.1:152932-154919 GCF_001527695.2 Protobothrops mucrosquamatus
GTGGACGATGGGGGGCCAAGTTTGCAAAATGAGAGAGAAGCTTTCGGCGGAATCTCGGGCAGCTTTTCCCGCCCCAGACGGGCCCTTCTGACTGACTGACTGATGGATCCATCCGATCAGCCCATCAATGCAGGACAGACTGGAGAAGGTGGAGAAGGCTTAACAGAAGGCAGGCGGTCAACCAATCTGTCCTTCTGGGCCAGTGGGAGACAACTATGAGAGAATAACAAGAGCTGGAAGGGACCCTGGAGGTCTTCTAGTCCAACCCCACCCCATCCCTGCTCAGGCGGGAGCCCTCTTAGACCGTTTCCGAGAAACATGTAAGTATCTAAAGAGGAAAAGAGCACCGTACGGCAGTCCATCCGTTACCTCAGCCCGTTGACAATGTCTTTTGTCTTTCCGAAATAAATCTCATTCAGCGTACTTCTGATTTTATTCTCCATGTCCTAGAAGAGAAGAGAGAGACAGAGAAAATTCAGGCTCACTTCCGCTCAAACGCTCTTCCTCCCCTTCCTCTTTTTAATGCTCATTTTAATCTAATCCTTATTTTTCCCTCCTGCCTTTGAGCCTGTAAAACCCTCCAGGCAGACTCCCTCTGGGCCTTTCTTAAGAGAAAAGCTGGCGCTGCCCTTTGGAAGAATCCTGGCATTTTCGGGACGGAAGGCAGAATAAAAATAGGGAATTGCCCAGGTCAAAGGTAGGCAACCTCGGCCCTTTTATGACTCGTGGACTTCAACTCCCAGAATTCCTGAGCCAGCTGTGCTGGCTCAGGAATTCTGGGAGCCGAAGTCCACGAGTCATAAAAGAGCCGAGGTTGCCTACCCATGGCCCAGGTCGAGAATCCCCCGTTAACGGTCAGGTGGGGACTTGGCCACAAGGGGGCAGCAGGCAGCTGCCGAAAGAAATTGTGTCCCCCCCCCCTCCAGTTCAATTGACCCTTTCCAGCCTGGTGTCCGGCGTGCATTTCCAGGGCAGCTGCCCCAATTTCTCCTCCTCCAGGCCCCAGCCTTGGGAGATGGGACCATGGGCGGCGTCTCCGCCTTCCCCAACAGGCAGGGGCCGAGATTGACCGTTTGCTTTTCAATGGGTTCGAAAGATTTGAGTTTGGGGAAACTTGTTTAACATCCCCCCCCCCCATCTTTTGGCATCAGAGGCACTTGACGGGAGATGGCGAGTAACGGGGAGACCTTGAGATACAGAAAAAGGAGGGTCTTAGCCACAGGGAGCCCCTTCCTTCCTTCCCTGTCTCCCGTCCCTTTTATGCACCGATCTTCTCCAAAGTTTAGTGGCAATCTCTACTATGTGTGCATTTGGGTAAAGGGGCAGGGAGAGGGTGGTCAAAACAAGGAAAGTACATCTCTGTTCCACACACACACACACACACACACAAGTGGGCACCTCCTCTGGCCTGCCAGCCAGCCAGCCAGCTCCCTTTGTAATTAACTCTGCACAAGCAGGGCTGTTTAGATGGCCCAGAGAAGCCTAGGATAGGGGTGTGAACCCCAGGCGTACTTTCAAGCTGTTTGGGCTCTTCGGCTACTAGTTGCCCACTAGCAAAACAGGAAGGTCAAAGGTTAGGAGCCAAGAGCCCCTTCACCCCATTTCTCCAGAGCCCACGGTCCGGGTGGTAGAAAGGATTCCCCCCCCCTCTGTCCCAAGGGCCTTACCTCAACCAGACGGCCAATATTGGCTATATGCGGAGAGGAATCGCTCACCGTCTCGTCTTTTTCCATCTGGGAAGAAAGGAAGGAAAAAGCTGAGGAGGAGGAAGAGGAGGAGGAGGAGGAGGAGGAGGAAAAGGAGAACTGTCTTTGGTGCTCTCTGAGTTTCATTGTTTTCTTGAAGATGTTTCATTACCCAACTAGGTAATTTCATCAGTGCTAGAAGGGAATGGGGTTACATAGAGGAGGAGGATAAAAAGGAAACGAGGACTATGGGGTCCTGTGGGGTTACAGAGAGGAGGAGGAGGAGGAGGAGGAGGAGGAGG
>NW_015386335.1:156493-159586 GCF_001527695.2 Protobothrops mucrosquamatus
CCTGCAGAGGCGGGAGAGAGGCTGGGGGGCCCTCCGGGTACCTGTCTGGTGAGGCTGCCGCCCAGGTTCATGGTGCCAGAGCCCGTCTTGTTCGTCTGCAGCCACAGCATCACCGTGGAGGTCAGCTTGTAGTGGGCAGTGCGGCCGCTGGACTTCTCCTGCAGGGGGGGGATGCTCGTGAGCGCACACACACACACACACACGACACACACACACACACGATCCTCCTTCGGAGGGGCTCAAGAGGCCAGCTCCTCTGCCAGGCTCCCCAAAGCACCCCTGCCCCCCACCAGGGCAGAGAGGGGGCAACTGGTACCCCTGCCCCCCTCCCTGTAGTAAGGAGTAAGGGAGAAGGGAGTAAGCAGACACAGGGGGAGGGGGTCCCTTCTAGTTCTGCAGCCTCCCTCTCTTTCCTTCCTTCCTTCCTCCCTTCCTTCCTCCCTCCCTCCATTCCTCCTTCCCTCCGTCTCCTTCCTCCCTCCCTTCGTCTCTCCTTCCTTCCTTCCTTCCTGTCTTCTTCCTCCCTCCTTGTCTCCTTCCTTCCTCCCTCCGTCTCCTTCCTTCCTTCCTTCATCTCCTTCCTTCCTTCCTCCCTTCATTCATTCCTCCTTCCCTGTCTCCTTCCTCCCTCCCTTCGTCTCTCCTTCCCTTCCTCCCTCCCTCCTTCCCTTGTCTCCTTCCTTCCTCCCTCCGTCTCCTTCCTTCCTTCCTTCATCTCCTTCCTCCCTCCCTCCCTCCATCTCCTTCCTTCCTCCCTTCCTTCATTCATTCCTCCTTCCCTCTGTCTCCTTCCTTCCTCCCTTCGTCTCTCCTTCCCTTCCTCCCTCCCTCCTTCCCTTGTCTCCTTCCTTCCTCCCTCCGTCTCCTTCCTTCCTTCCTTCCTTCCTCCCTCCTTCCCTTCCTGTCTCCTTCCTGTCTCCTTCCTTCCTTCCTGTCTCTTTCCTCCCTCCCTCTCTTCCTCCCTTCCTCCCTTTCATAAGGGGATGTTTTTGCAATATTTAATATGGGTCCTTTCCCCATATTAAGATAAGGGGGGTGCTGTTTTGGGGGGGGACATATAATTAAGTCCACCAGGCATCCCATCTGCCACCACGAGAGGGGGGGGGGAGACTGGGCTGTACCTGGACTTCTACCACGTGGATGGAGTCCCAGCAGCCTTTGATCTTCTTGGATCCGTCGCCAGCTTTCTTAATTAGAATCACCCCGGCAAATCCGTGATCCAGATCCCAGAGGTAAACCGAGGAAACACCCCCTTCGAAATACCTGCAGCCAAAAACAAAAGGCAGAGATTGATTCCCCCAGGACAGGATGAGGCAATTCCAGGAAGTGGGAAGCGGGAAGGGCAGGCAAGGCTAGACAAATGGCTGTCCAGTCTCTTCTTAAAAACTTCCAGTGTTGGAGCATCCACCACTTCTGGAGGCAGGTGGTTCCACTGGTTAATTGTTCTCACTGTCAGGAAGTTTCTCCTTAGTTCCAGGTTGCTTCTCTCCTTGATGAGTTTCCACCCGTTGCTTCTTGTCCTGCCTTCAGGTTTCTTTGGAGAATGGCTTGACTCCCTCTTCTTTGGGGCAGCCCCTGAGATACTGGGAGACTGCTATCCTGTCCCCCCTCATCCTTCTCTTCATTAAACCAGACAGACCCAATTCCAGCAACCGTTCTTCATATGTTTTAGCCTCCAGTCCCCTAATCATCTTTGTTGCTCTTCTCTGTACTCTTTCCAGAGTCTCAGCATCTTTTTTACATCGTGGTGACCAAAACTGGATGCAGTATTCCAAGTGTGGCCTTACTAAGGCCTTGTAAAGTGGTATTAACTCTTCACGTGATCTTGATTCTCTCCCTCTGTTCATGCAGCCCAGCACTGGGTTGGCTCTTTTGGCAGCTGCAGCACATGGCTGGGTCCTATTGAAGGGATATATTCAGAGCGGGCTTAAATGGGGCAGCGCCAACCGAGCCCCAGGCCTGCAGAGATGGGGACGGTTCTTTCACCCGCTTTGGGGGGGGTGGCACATGGTCTGTTCCCTCATCCTTGGTTTTTCTGTGACCCCCAGAAAGGGCTTCTCAGAGTGCACCAGACCCTCCTCCAGCCTCAGCAGGGCTGATCAAAGCTTGGACCTCCCACGTGAAATGGGCTTTCTCCCCTCGGAGCTTTTTGCCTGTCCAAAGCAACCAAGTTCGAATCCAGAACAAAACACACAGAACACCCGAAAGCGAATACGGGCAGTCGGTCAACCCTACCACGACTTACCTACAACCTGACCTCTACGACGGGCCCCTCGACTTACACCCACCACTGAGCCCCCAAATTTATGTCGTTAAGCGAGACATTTGTTCGGTCAGTTTTGCCCCGTTTTTACGACCTTTCTGCCCACCGTTGTTAAGTGGATCGCTTGCAGTGGATAAGCCGGTTGCCCGGTGCTTAAAGTGCGTCGGGCTTCCCTGTTGATTTTGCGGGTCAAAAGGTCGTCCGAGGGATCACGTGGCCCCGGGACCCAGCCAGCAACGGTTGTAAGTATGAGCCAGTGGCCAAGCAGCTGGATTCTGATCACGTGACTGGGGTCGTAAGTATGAAAAACGGTGCCAAGTCGCTTTTTTCAAGTGCCCTTGTAACTCTGAACAGTCACTAAGTGAACTGTTGTAAGTCAAGGACTGTCTACAGCTCTTCCCTCCAATTGTAATTTCACCAGCCGGCCAAGAGACGAAATCCCGATCGGGAGGAAAAGGGGGCGAGTATCACGAGACCCCCACGTTCCACGCCCAGCGACCCCCAACTTCTGCCTTCTAACCCTGAACGGCCAGGAACGAGCCCAAACGGGGGAGGAATTCTGATTTATTTTTTTTAACAGGCTTCCCATCAGAGGAGATTTTACATAAAGGCCTTTGTGGGTCTGTTTTACGAAGGGGCCGAACGGCCGGGCGAGACCGCAGAGGGGAAGGCCCGTGCCAGAACAAGCAAGCGCACACATGGAAACACTCGGCCGGCTTTTGTACCTCCACCGACTCAAATCTAGGATTAATATTATTGTAAATGTGAACATGCTGTTTCCACCTGGCCCAAGGCTGACGCTGGCCCTGGCCCCATGTTCCTGGGGAGGG
>NW_015386335.1:161193-163695 GCF_001527695.2 Protobothrops mucrosquamatus
CCTCAACCTGGGAAGTGGTTAAGTGCCATCAAGTCAGTGTCAACTCTTAGTGGCCACACAGATGGATGTCCTCTGTGAGGCTCTGTCCCCAGCCTGGTCCTTCAGCGCTTCCAACACTGCATCTATCATTGCTAGAACTGAGTCCGTCCACCTGGCTGCCGGTTGTCCTCTTCTTCTCTTCCCACCTGTCCCAGCATCAGGATCTTCTTCAGGTCTTCATATCATATCCCAAAGTAGGATTACTTGAGCCTGGTCACAGGTGAGTGAGAACTCTTAAGAGTTGATTTGTTCTAGGATCCATTGGTCTGTTTTCTTGGCTCTCTCATCTTCTCTAAGGTCAACGTTCGAGATCTTTCATTCTCTTCCTCTCCTGTTCCAAGGATGCTCGCCCCCACCACCCCCAGGCAACTGGAGTTTTTCCTTTGAAGATGTTTCCACACCCATTTGCACCGCTCAGGTGACCCTGAGGACAGAGATAAACCTCCAGGTGGCCTCAACAACCCTCTAAAAGGATGCAAATGACCAGCTGTCTGCAAGGAGTATCAATCCTTCCATTCCCCACCATCCAGTCAGAGCTGGAGAAGCTTCTGGGATGACAAGCAAAAAGTCCTCAAAGAAAAACAAGAAAGTCTAGTTGCCTAGTGGGAAAAAAAAAGCATCTTTGGGACAAATATGACCTGGATGACTGAGAATCTTCATAGATTCTCATGGTTCTTCAAAGTCCAACTTTGGCTCCCACAGAGGGTCACAGGAAATAACACAGGATCCTGATATTCAACCTTTAAAAAAGTCTGCCTAAAATAAAAGCCTAGATAACATATGAAGAGGGCAGCCAAATAACCTGGACCAAAAGTCTCCAGGCCTTGGCCAAAATCCATGAGCAAAACATGGAGAAAAGTTGGTGAACGGCTGTTGCTAACCTTCCCATTTAACGCAGCTGCCTCCAGAAAGACAGCTTTGTTTTTTTAATCGACGCTGCCGCTTGGTTTTTATTTCTGCTCCAATTCTCTTTCTGGCAGCGGCAGGCCAGCCCTCATGTTCCAGGACAAGTGCCAAAGAAATGTGCAGTGAACCGTTCACATTTATTGCTTCAATCTTACGTCGCAATCTCTCTCTCTCTTTTTTAAAGGTAAGTCGGCTGTGTTTGGCCATTAGCTAATCTGGTTTCACAATTAACTGATCAAATCGATGACGATTAAAATTCCCAACGATGCTGGCTCTGCAGGTTCAGGGAGGTGGGGGGTGTATGAAATGTCATGACTTATAAATAGAACGAAGCAAAGTGTGCTGGGCTCCATTAAAGAGAAAATAACAACAACAACAACAACAACAACAACAACAACAATAATAATAGAGTTGGAAGGTCTTCTAGGCCAGCCCCCTGCTCCAGCAGGAAACCCTCTACCATTTCAGACAAATGGTGGTCCATATTTTTAAAAGTATCTTTTATGTCATCCTCTAAAACACGGGGAGCCTCAAGGGGCAAAGAGAGAGAAAAGGAAGGGATTAGCAACCAGGGCCCCAAGTCCCACAAGTCAGCAACACAAAGACAACAGCAAAGAGCTGCTGCCAAGGGCTCCTGGGAGTTGTAGTCCATGCACCTGGGCCTGGGGGGGTCTAATTAGGGAAAAGAGGCTAAGGCAGGGGTCTTCAAACTTGGCTCTTTTATGACTTGTGGACTTCAACTCCCAGAATTCCTCAGCCAGGCACACGTGCCTGGCTGAGGAATTCTGGGAGTTGAAGTCCACAACTCATCAAAGGGCCACGTTTGAAGACTCCTGGGTATAGGTCCTCCTGTTTGAGCAAGGGGTTGGACTAGAAGACCTCCAAGGTCCCTTCTTCTAGCTCTGCTATTCCATTCTATAGAAGGGATTCAATGTTTATGGGGCTTGTTCCCCTTGTTTCTAATTCCAGAGGTCAGAGATAAATGAATTATAAGCTGCCCAGAGTTATTGACTGAGCAGAACAGCTACAGAAGTTGAACGGACATCTATATAGGCACGCTGGCTGAGGAATTCTGGGAGTTGAAGTCCACAAGCCCTAAAAGGGCCACGTTTGAAGACTCCTGGGTATAGGTCCTCCTGTTTGAGCAAGGGGTTGGACTAGAAGACCTCCAAGGTCCCTTCTTCCAGCTCTGCTACTCCATGCTATAGAAGGGATTCAGTGTTTATGGGGCTGAGAGAGCGTTCCCCTTGTTTCTAATTCCAGAGGTCAGAGATAAATGAATTATAAGCTGCCCAGAGTTATTGACTATATAGAAGTTGAACGGACATCTATATAGGCACGCTGGCTGAGGAATTCTAGGAGTTGAGGTCCACAAGACATAAAAGGGCCACGTCGGAAGACCCCTGGGCTAAGGGAACACGATGCAGCTCCTTTACTGAAGCTGACCCCAGCATTCGGCCCCGGGACAGGAGAACATCAAACCAGCTACACGGAGTCGCCCACCGAGAAGCTGAAGCGGGGACTTCAACTCGTCCCTCGACTTATAACCCCTTGTTT
>NW_015386336.1:0-2265 GCF_001527695.2 Protobothrops mucrosquamatus
TACCCTTGATCTAACCCAACAGAATGTTAGAAAACAAATTGCATAAGGGGGTTCAAGATTCTTTTTTCCTAACTAATCTTCTCAAAACAGAATAGAATCAATTGTCACATGGCAGGAAAGACTGGAAAAAGTAAGAGTTTAAAAATGGGCTGGATCCTTTCAGAACCTACCCCAAAATGCCCAGTGTATCCCTACAGGAGAAGCAATTGGACTGTAGCTCAGAATGCTCCATTCTTAGCTCTTCTCCCCTGCCCCAGAACAGAGCACGTGTAATTTGCTCTACACTTCCTGTTGCACATTTAAACACACAGATACAAGAGGGAGTGCAGAAACACACACATAAAGGCAACACATATGCATCCACCCTGATTAGACCATCAAATAATACACATAGGCAACATGCATAATTTATTTATGCATAATTCATGCAAAAACCCCAATTCTTGAAGTGAATACACATACATACATGGAAAATATGTCATTACACAAAAGAAAATATAAATCTATTCTATGGTCATTCTTGATAAGGAGGTCAAATTAATTTCAGAAGCTGTACTCTGCAACCTTGTTTTAAATTAACTTTCTATTAAATGTAAAAAAAAATTAAGGCCTTTTTAAATATAGTTATATCTCAGTTAACAACCATTAATTCAGCAACTATTTGAAGTTATGACAGTCCTGAAGTAGGAGTCATGTGACCATGGTACACATGATTGCAATGTGGGCACCTGGCAACTGACTCTACAGTATTGCAGCATCCTGAGATCACACAATCACCATTTGCAACCTTCACTGCCTGCTTTTGACAAGCAAAGTCATGGGCAATCTGGCAGGATATTGCAAATAGCAAACAAATGATGCTGTGCGTAACAACCATGCAGAATTCGTCTAATGACTGGAAACAGAACAGACATCACTGCCATTATAAGTCAGCAAGATCACATGATTTTGCAGTTTATGACCATGGCACTTAGTGAGGGAATTACCATAATTAACTGAGTATACCTCTACTAGTAGATTAAATGGATATACATTTATGTTTAATATATAATTAATGACATTTATAAATATGTTCTCAATTCTGGCCATCTGGTCAAATATCATTAAATTCTGGGGTCCTTAGTGCTCTCTAAGCTTGGTTATTTTCTTTCCCTACTCAACTAGGTAACATCATCAGTGCTAAGAAGGGAGTCAGGTTTGCTCTATATCTATAATGGTGGCTTTATCTTGTCAATGTTGATGGGAGTGTGGTTTTTTTTCTTGGTACTTGTTGGCAATGTTGATTGACTATGATGAAGCGTTTTGGTCTTTTTGTATCATTTTTAGCTTTTTGATTAGGGTTAGGGTTTTTGAAGATATTATTTATCTCAATGTGCTTGTTGACATCAGATTTATCTGAGTGCCTGGCACCTAGCGATAAACAATATCTGGCACTGATGAAGTTACCTAGTTGGGTAATGAAATATCTCCAAGAAAACAACCAAGCTCAGAGAGCACCAAGGACCACACCCTTCAACCCTGAGCTACAAATATTCCCTTCTATTGGCATCATCACAGTCTTCTAGAAAGTGATGTTAGGAACCAAGGAATATGATGTAACCGATGTTAAAAATAAAGTTTCTATCTGGGAAAGAAAAAGAAAACTTTTAATATCAGACTTATTTTTAAGTATCCCAAATAATAAGTAGCTACACCTTTCCTAATAAGGTGGAGAAGTAGGCCTGCTTCATACTGAGCTTTCTTGAAATGCTGCAAAGAATTCCAATGAAGGCTGTGCTTCTTCCTCAAGGAATTCACAACTCATACCTTAATCAGGCCTTCCTAAGACACAGATCTCTTACTTGGAGGCTTAGGTGGCAGCAAAACCACAATCCCTCAAGCTTCTCAGAAGTCTGACACTTCAAAATCAGGTGTGGACCTTTTTAGAGTCTAGTCAAAAACTCTTGGGAAAGGGAGAGCAGGAGGGGAACAATATTGATCTTAATGCCTACACCTTGTACGTAAGAGCTGCCTTGTTCATAAGAAAGCCCTGGAGTTGCAATTTTACACTGCGCATGCCTGAATGATGGCGGACGCCTGTCTCGTAGCTCCGCTGTAGTGGAGCCGAAGATGGACAGAGGGGGGGCCTTGGAGACCCCCGAAGATTCAGAAGATCTGTCTGTCCCCAGGGCGACCTCCCTGGTGAGTTTCCCGGGAGCGTGAGGGGTCGTAGCCGACTGGGCAGCCGTTTGTCGGCTTGCTCGGTCTTTTCATCTTCGGCAGCCT
>NW_015386336.1:5304-24676 GCF_001527695.2 Protobothrops mucrosquamatus
CGGGCCTGGCCTAGGGAGGATTTTTAAATTGGGTTTTTTAGAAATTTTAATTACCACAACACTAAAATATTGGTTTTAATTTGGTTTTATTCGGTGGGGTGTGTGGGTTTGTCTTTGTTTTTTAATAATGTTGTGAGCCGCCCTGAGTCCTTCGGGAGAAGGGCGGGATACAAATTGAATAAAATGAAATGAAATGAAAATGAAATGAAATGAATGAAAATGAAATGAACTTGATTATGCCTCCCTTGACTGGACTTCCCTGCCATCAGTCCAATTCCCTTAAGATAGAATTAGCTCGTCCTACAACTCTCCCAGTTAATCACAGAGAAGGCAGTATGGTTTCTTCACATTACAGATACACAGAGAAAGAGAACAAACTAAATGCACAAATTATGTGGGAAGAGTTTTTTTAGTAACATGAGAAACATTTTTAATTACAATGCTCAAATTATTGAAGAATTTTTGTCTGAATCCATGATTTTTCATTGACTCTCACCAGTGTTAGGCAGATCGAAGAACACTGAACTTCAAGGTTAATCACTCATTCACAGTAAAAGAGCTGATGTCCAGAATGTTCCAGTTTATCATAAAGGCTCTTTCATTTTGTGTTTATAAAACTTATAATTCTTCCGGTAACTGAAGAACAATCTAATTCAGTAATCAATTATTTTTTTAGGAATGTTGGCTTTCTGGGGAAACCATCGAAAAGCAAATTTAGCAAGGGTGGAATGGGAGGGAGAAATCTAACCAAATATTGATATCATAATAGAAATGTATCTCTTCAGTTGGGGACTGATTAACTGGTTCCAAATTTCCTTAGATTCAAAGAAGAAAGAACCGCCAATGTTCTATCAATAATTTTGAGATGCTGGTGGACAGTATCTTGTCTGAGGTCATGGGAAAGATATCAAGAGGATAAACTGTAGTAGTCCCTGTGAGGGAGCAAACCTGGCAAGCAGGATTATGCCGGATTATATGTACAATCTCCCTAGTCGACTCCTGACAGAATCTCTCCTCTTCTGCCTTGTTAGACAGAGACTTTTCCCTTCAGAATCGGGCCCCACATCCATCTGAAAGGAATGTGCACCTCTCAGTGCAAGCATACCACACTGTTTTGTATGAGGAAACCAAACAAAGGAAAATGCAGCAAAAGCAAGAGTAATTAAGCACTGACCAGCTCTGCTGCTAATTTCCATTGTAAAGCTTTTCAGGCTGTCTGGAGCTAAACAGGGCTATTTAAATTGGAAATTAAGACCCTTTACACCCTTGTGCAGCTGTCGCTTTCTTTCACTTTTATGCTGAAACTAGTGGCATAATTGTAGCAGTCATTCGGAAAGCACAAATATCAGTCACAGAAAAGCAACACTGGGACAAAGCTCCTGCAAGCAGCCAACACAGGGTTCAGCTGCTATTTTTCTCCTCAGAAATGCCTTCTCTAGGGAACATTTTTGTCTAAATTCCAGAAGACTAGGCTTATCTATTTAATTTGAGATATACATGCCCCTTATAATCTTAAACAAAACAATGTGTTTTGGGGTGTGTGTTTTTTTTTAAAAAAAGATTGACATCTGAAATCCCCTTGATTATTTTAAATTAATCAGTAAAGATGTGTGAGATGGCTATATTTTACAACTTAAAGCCATTCAGGTAGGGGGCAAACAAATAACTACAATCAAAAAATAAATTGTTTTCAGAATAAAGACACTTTGGTTCATTCACTAATAATTTATGGTAGCAAGGATCTGTCATGAATTATCTCAAGGCACAATCAGCACCCAGTGTACTATGTTAAATATGTATATATATGTATGTGTGCATGTGTGTCTATAAGAGAGAGGGGGGATATTTATGTTGCTTGTCAAAGGAGCTATTGTTAGCATCATGAGTAATTCTATCCAGAAGTATTAGCATACACCATATATGCATACAATCCCTATTTACTTTTTCTCCTAACTATTTTGTGAGAGGAGGTGATTGTAATAGTCAGTTCTCAGAGTTAGAGGAAAACAGCCCTACTATCAGACCTATTTCTTACCAAAACAACAGGCAGATAGGCATAGAGTTTCACATCCAAAACAGAAGGCCACACAGTCCACTGCATAATTTAAATGGGGAAAAGAGGTGCAAGAATCACCTATTTTACTATATATACAGCTCACATTTGATACACCAACTCTTTCATAATGGCTTAGGCATTCTCAGTAGCTTCTGGATTTTTGGGTACTCATGAAACAGTCCAATTTGTTGGGAGAACTCTGATTATTATTGCTGCCATCTTATACCTAAGGAACTAATACTCAAGTTAAAAACTTGGTAAGATTGTATGAAGCTGATACAGCCCGACAGCTTTTAATATTAGTATCAAAGCCCAGCATGCTTTGAAAAAGTGCCTCTGATCTTGTGCAGCTGTGAATATAGAAGCCCTTGGCCATTCATTAAAGCAGGATTTTTTTCAGGATTCCATGACAGAAAAAAAATGTTGCAGCTATAAAACTCATATGAACTCTGATTCCATAAAACATTTGCATTTTTTTCAAACTCATATTGAATCATGGAACAAATTGGATTGCTTTAATATCCAGCAAAGGCGCTGTACTTGTGCAAGTTCCAAAACATTTATTTGTAATCATATTTCCTAGACTTACAGCCCTATTAGAGATCCATAGCCCTATAGACCAGGGGTATCAAACTGTCGGCCCACGGGCCGGATGCATCATAGCGAAACAACACCCACCCCATTGCCAGCAATGGCAAAAAAAAGTCGCAATACGTCGCAACACGTCACGTGATGTTGCGAGTTTGACACCCCTGCTATAGACAAAGTAAGTTAAGATGCTTTATTATTTTGTCATGGCTATTACTCTGCTTAGTGTGGTCCTTCCAGGAAACTCCTAAACTTTCTTGATGACAATTTCCTCTTTTAATAGATGTCAGGAGGCAGAAGATGATCAGCTATCCTTAACTGAGTCCTAATCAATTGGGAAGTCTTAAAAGCCTGGAACAAATTTCCCAAATGGGTTGATGAAAAATGTTTCCAATGTTAAAAGTCACCAACGGATGGCAATAGAGACATACTAGAAACTCTGATATGTTCTTTAGCATCTGTTCTTTCACTTCAGTTTGCAGGAAATTGATGTGAAAAGGCTTGTGTTGCTATTGTTCATAAAATGGAAGCCTAGAATGAATACATCACTGTGCTGCAAGAAATATGATGGCTGATGAAACAAGAGTCAATCATTATGAGTCAGAAACAAAGTATCAGTCTATAGAATATCTTCAGAAAGTATCACCTCTGCAGAGGTATCAAAACATTTTGGGGGGGGGGAATCAAAAAACAAAACCCAATTTATAAAAACACAAACAGGGAAAATTCATGATTATGGTTTTTGGGGATATAGATAGTGTCAGTCACATGGATTTCTTTGAATCACTAACAACTTAAAAGTGCAATATTGCCACACTCAAAACTATGAAACAATGATTAAGCAGAATTTATAATCACAAGAAGGAAATATTTCTTCAAAATGGCAACATTAAATTTCATGTACCACTATGGGCAAATTCTAAAGTTGGATCTCACTAATGTTTCCCCAACTACCATTCAGTGTACACTTGGTACATGCAACGTAACACTTTTTCAAAAAACAAATAAAATAAAAGAATGCATTCATGGATATTTGTTTAATTCAAATAAAGGTGAAAGGATTGTCAGGATTTGATTGAAGAGACAAAATGTGAAGTTCTTTCATGATGGCTTTAAAAAACTTGTTGATTATTAGCAGAAGTACCATATAATGGTACCGTACCGCAATAGTAATAATGATGTGGAGAAATAAATATAAGTAACAAAAGAGCTCATTTCAAGGATTATTTTCCTGTTTCATTTATTCATTAGCCATATTTAAACTAAAATTATGGAGCTGAAAGCATTACTTTACATTCAATCCTTGTACCCTTAAGTTCAGTTCTTGCAAACCATTTGTCAATTTTTTTTCTAAGTACAAAGTGGACAACTTTCTGTTGGGTCATATAGGATTCTAGTAGCTTAGGTTAAAAAATGTCATTCATGTGAAGGAATAAAATCACCTACACTGTTTTGTCCACTACCAATCCCCAATTAAAGACAATATATGAGGGGGGGGAGACTTGATGATTGGAGTATTTTTAGACTTGAAAATAAAAGACAGCAAGAAGGATATAATATAAAATAATATATGAAGAAATTCATACAGAATGTAAAGATTGCTGCTATATGTGCACAATGCAAGACAAACAACAATGGCCTTAGTTTACTTTCTGTTTGAAAGTTAATTAAAAAAAAAACCTTAATGGTAAGAATAGTTCTCTGTAACTTTGAAACCAGTTACAAAGAAAGATTCTGAGATCCCCTTTACCATAATTCTAGATTTTTTCAGTTGCTTCATTTCTTAGAACTTTTCAGTAAGTCAAGGAATTATGCAGAATTGGTAACCTATGCAGAGACCTTTTTGTAGCAACCTCATCCACTGCTAAGTGGATACATCAAATGGATACTGCTATACACAAGCCAGATCACAATAATATGCATTCGGTCTGCTGTCCATTCATCACATCTTGGTTGGGTGCAATCTAATTGCACACAAACCTGGTGTTTATTAGCAACCTCATGAATCCGTGACACCTGACCACCTGGGCCCAGGATGGGGATAACTGGCTTAGAAGTGAGGACATGCACTAACTAACCCCTTCTGCCAGAACAATCTAGCTATAGATACCTACCATATCTTTCTATAATGTTCTCAACAAGAGCCACCACCAACTCATACCTAGAGCCTTAATCATAAGCCCCTTTTCTTCCAACATCCTGCTTAGCCCTCACTATTCATCCATTCTGCTGAGACTAACTGCCACGTGCAGGGTGCCTCTGCAGACTGGCTAGAATACATCTTCACAGTCACCCACACACATCAACACATATCTGCTGCCCACTTTAAACAGTCTCACAGTTCAAACCATCAATTCTACATGTATATCAACTAAGATACCAGGGTTTTCAAATCTTTGCTGCTAATATGTCTCTCACCATATTTCAGCAGAGATACAGAGGCCTCTCCTTGTCCCCACATCCTTTATTTCAATGGGGAGTGTATATGGAAAGCCTAAAATGACCTCATCTTTGCTAATTTAGTTCCTTGGGTGAAGGGCAAAGTGAACTACACAGATTTGACTGGCAGCCAGATCTTTTAAACTAATACAAAGTAATGTGTTTATTACATCTGAATATCTCCTTCCAACAAAACCACCAAGAAATTAGATTTATCTTCACTGGTATGGCTTATTTTCCCCAAAGGCTTAAATAATGGTTCTCTCTTGCCATCAGAGTCAGCTGCAATGCAGGCTGCTTCAGGCATTCATTTGCCCCCCCCCTCCATTCCTCCTGGCACCTCTGCAACCTGCCATAGTGTGCTACATGGAAGCCAGCAGAAAGACATTGAACCAACAAAGTTTAAGGAAAGATTGGAAACACCTGTGCATGTTTAAGAGGGAGGGAAATTAAATCTCAGGGTAATAGTTTTCCCTTGCTAGAAGCAACTTGAGCATCTGGCTTCATGTTTTGTGACTCTGGCCTGGAATCTAGTTATTTATGACCTTGCTTTGTTAATTGACTAAGACTTCATCTCTCCTTTGACTTGGCATCGTAAATCTTTGGCTTGACCTTGGACTTCTTGACTTGGAATTTGTCTTTGTCCAGCTCTTATCTTCAAGTAATTCCTGTTTTCCTGCCTGTGCCTTTTTCTCAGCTATCTCATGCTGCCTTACTGTTGGGACTTGAAGCAACTAATCTTCCCTTTAACACTGTGTGTGCCTAAGTACTGTATCTGGTTCCTGAAGGGGTGCTAAGAAAGCCAGGATGTGAAAAGCTTGCTAAAAGTACAGTCCAGATCACAAAGTCTATTTCGCTTTAAAAGGTTTGTCCCTATTAAAAGCAAAGTGACACTATTCCTATTTGGAAACATGTTTAGTAAACTTTTCCCCTTTGAAGCTCAAGTTGTCTAATATCCAGGTGGACAGTGGTAAAAGTTCTGCTATTCTTTACTTCATGAAATACTTGGGCAATTATCATGGGCAATTATCTGTCAGTGAATTGAGTTATGAAGACAAAGCAGTTAATGAAGCAACTAACTAGCACCCCTCCCTTTGTGCCAGATTTACATTTTGCTTCTAGTAAGTTAATAAATCAACCTATTTGTTAAGAATGTGAAAAGGGCAAAAATACATCACGAGAAATATAAACAAGAGAGACAAATGCTACAAAGTACCAAGTAAAAGTGTTCTAAAGTATGTCAAGGTTCCGACTGACGAACCTAACTAAGTAAACACCTTTGAGACATTCCAATTTCTTAATGTAAAACTTTATTAAATACATCATTTTGGCATATATGAAAGCAAAACCAGCTCTGGCAAGCCCCAGCCCAAACCCCTATAGTAAAAGTATAGAATTCCCCCTCCCATCCATGAACAGGTCACATTGCCCAATTAGGTACGATTATATTGTTTTGAGAATGTCTCCAAGTCAGGTCAGATACCTGGTGAATCGTCCTTGATTCTCATGGTCTGCGTTCTTTATCTTTGTAGCCGTCATTCCATTTCCCCATCCTCCCCCCAAGTTCATTGCCAAGCTAAGAAACAATAATTGTTGCACCAGCAAAGCAAGCTTCAAGTTGACAATTGCCATTATATTTCTCTTAATATTTGCTTTTTTTAGTATATTCTAAGCATAGACAACTTGGTCCACTGTTCTACATAAGTTTCCAAAATGCTCATCTTTCAAATTGCCTTGCATGTGCTTCCAGAAGTAGACATCAAATATAGTCTGGTCAGTGCTAAAAATTTATAAAAAGCAACATCTAGCAAATTATGAATGTTAATGAATTATGAATGTAGAGAAAATACATTAACATTATATATTAAATAATGATGATATTCCTGATATTCTTTCCCCTTTAATTTTTACTATCTTCTGCCAGATTGCAAATTACTGCTTATTCAATAGTCTGACAAGATTTGCAAAGCAATCCTAGCATATCCAAGGCTAAGAAGCAACTGAGACATGAGATGCCCCAGAAATAATTAAAGAAAACTAGATAAACTGTGCCTCACTAGGTCATCATGTCAGAGATATTATCTTACCTAAACAAAGAAAAAGAATGACCATGGAAGAGGAGGGGGAAAAAAGCAGTGGGAGCAGGGGTGACTTCCAACTTCCTGCCAGCTTCCCCAATGAGTATCAGAAATCTTTCCTCCCTCTCTTTCCTTCCCTCCCTCCCTCCCTTTTCTTCCCTCCCTCCCTCCCTCCCTTTTCTTCTCTTCCTTCCTTTCCCATTTTCTTTCTACCTGCTGTTGAGGGTGGGTGAAGGAGTGAGGGATTACAAGACTGGCTAGGAAACTGTCACAGAACATTAAAAATGAAAATCACATGACTACAGCAGCAGCCCAGCTGTGCAGCAGCAGTCAATAGCCCTGAAGCATCCACAATTTTTACAAATTTTATTTTCTCAGGAGTCATGGGTCCTGGATTTTGGACATATTCTGTAAGTTAGCCCATTTAAGATAGCATGTTCTATGATCCACTGTTTCATCCAGTTAAAGGCCATTATGGCAAGAATTTTAGTAGTATAGAGCTGTGTGCATTTCCCAAGTCATATGTGCAGGCTATTAGAGATTTTCTTCAGCACACCAAGCAAAGCAAGCACAGCTCTTAAAACTTCCAATATGCAGGAGTTCATTTAGTTGACAGAAAGCAGATCTTTGAACAGACTGTCAGGTTTTTAGAGAAATGATCAGACCTTCCTTTGCTTGTGTTTCAGATCATATCAAAGACATGGAAGGTAAACCAGACATGGACTACATGGATCTGACTGAGAAATGGTGTATGTATTACGAGTAAGGGGGGAAAAGAAAAAGGATGAAAAGGAAATGCTTTCTAGATGCTCTATATAGCAGGAGTCCACAACCCCTGGTCCATGGACTGGCACCAGGCCACAGATGCCAGAAACTGGGCCGCACAAACAAACGAAGCCCCATCCATGCCCCTTCCAGTCCACAGAAAAACCTCTCTCCATGAAATTGGTCCCTGATGCCCAAAAGGTTGGGGGCTTCTACTCTATGGAACAATAAAATAATGGAAATTCCAGCACCTGACCCTTTTGTATCTATATATCTTTAACCACAGATATGTATTTTTTTCAAATCCAATAAACTTGGAAGAAAATTATAAATGAAATATTTACTTTCCTGCTACTTTATTTCTCTCAACTATTTGGGAGGATAGGTTCTATTTAAAATAAATATTCCTTCTCTCACAAAATTTGCACTTCCTCCTTACCCCCATCTAATTTGTTGTGAGAGACCATAGCCCAATACAGTGATTTCATCAGAAAGCCACTGATGGACCACCCTAATTGCTTGTAGCACAAGACAATGGAATACAAGATTTTTAAAAGAGACATTGAGAGTGGATACCTGATCAGGGAAACATTTTTGGTAGGCTGGTCATTTTACTAAAATATTTGGGAATGAGATAGCAACTGGTTATTCAAAGGAACTGGTATACAAAAGTCCTGGGGTGCTCAACAACTCAAGTGAATTCAAGTGAATAGTTACTATCAGGAAACCATTTTAAAACAGCTTGCTATGAAAATTGCTCTGTCTTATACAGCAGTTTGTCATGTGATTTGATAATATTCTTTTTTTTAAAAGCCTTTAAGGAAATTGAAGGGCTGGAAGGTGTTACACAGCTACAAACTTTTGCATAGATGCAGCTGTCATAAAAAAAACCTAATCATACTGCGGGTGCTGCAGGTGTAAGGTATTATCAGAACCTAGAGAATGGGCTTAAAGACTGTCATAAATAGATTGCAAGATAGCATAAAATAAATTTAAAAGATCAACTTTATGAATGGATGGATTAGGTGCAGCAGGAGGTCTGAACAAGTAATGGTTCTCAATTTGAATGTCTTTAAAAAGATTTGGGAAGCAGTAACAACTTTACTCCAAATTATTCTGATCATCTGATCAGCATTTAATGACATGTTAGCTGGATTTCTAGAGTCACTATGAATACAAAAGCAGATCTTTCATTTAAATTCAATAAGCTTCTGATTAAATGAAGATACATGCATGATCCTAGCATTAACACTAAGAAAGCCCTGCCATTTTCTGGATGTTTCAAACATTATTTTAGTTAGCGATAGATAGATAGATAGATAGATAGATAGATAGATAGATAGATAGATAGATAGATAGATAGATAGATAGATAGATAGATAGATAGATAGATAGATAGATAGATAGACAGACAGACAGACAGACAGACAGACAGACAGACAGTCAGACAGACAGACAATCCAAATAAGAATTAGAAGAGACCTTGGAGGTATCCTAGTCTAACCTCCTACTTACGTGGGAGACCCTATACCACTTCAGACAAATGGCTGTCCAATCTTTTTTTAAAAAAAACTTCAGTGGACCACCCACAACTTCTGAAGGCAAGCCATTCCACTGCTTAATTGTTCTGTTAGGAAATTTCTCCTTATTTCTAGATTGGATCTCTCCTTGATAAGTTTCCATTTATTGCTTCTTGCCTTGTCTTCAGGTGCTTTGGAGAATAGATTGATCCTCTCTTTGTGGCAGCCCCTTGGATATTGGAAGATTGCTTTCATATCACCCATAGTCCTTCTCTTCATAAGACTAGACATACCCAATTCTTGCAACCGTTCATATTTGGCCTCCAATCCCCTAATCATCTTTGTTGCTCTTCTCTGCACTCTTTGAGTCTCAACATCTTTTTTATATCATGGCGACCAAAACTGAGTACAATATTCTAAGTGTGGTCTTACCAAGGCATAAAGTGGTACTAACACTTCACGTAATCTTGATTCTATCACTCTATTAATGCAGTTTAGGATTGCGTTGGCTTTTCTGGTGGCTGCAGCACGTTTTTTCTTTTTTGTGTAATGACAGATGCAAATAATGAGTTTCTCCCTGTTGGTCGTTACCTTCATGCCATCATCTCCCATTAGTGGACCAATCTTTTCCTTGACTTTTTTCTTTTTTTACATTTTGAAAGAAACTTTTATTATTTTTTATATTTGTTATAAGTCTTAGGTCATTCTGAGCCTTACCTTTCCTGACTTCATCTTTGCATATTCTGGCTATTTGCTTTCTGTCTTAGTTATGTGCCCTTCTTTCCACTTGTCTTAGTTTATGAGAGAGTTCTTTTTGCAGCCATTCTGGTTTCTTCTGGGATCTCTTTTTTTATCCCCATTGTTATCGTGCTATAAACTGGGCCTTTATAATCTCATACTTCAGAGTTTACCAAGCATCTTGAGTTGTTTTCCCCTTGAAGATTTCCATCCATGGAATCCTTCCCAAACTCTTTCTAAATTTATTGAAATCAAATATATAAAATTTAAAAAGTGGGATCCACTAATACTGTGTAAAAATGATATGGTTATAAGGCTGGCGTCCTTTGCTGTATATCAAACATAAAAGAAAGGAAGTCAGACTGCAATTAGAAGTTTAGAAAATAAGACAAGAGCCTTTATTTAATAATTAATATATTGGTTATCATGTCCCATATAATATAGCATTAGGACTGAATTTATTTTTTTAAAAAGCAATTAGTTGCTATATTAAATACTGTCTTGAAATATTGCTGACAAGCTTTGAATACCTACTTCTGTCAAAAGACAGAAAATGTTTTCAAGAGATACATTTTAAAAAAATCAAAATTCTTAAAATAGTTATAAACTCATTGTGAAAAACATTTTTATGAAGAAAAATAAACAAAGCCTCCAATTCAAATATCAATTATTAAGCAAACAAAACAATTGTTCATGAATAGCGGCATCATTCCATGTATTGATTTTTGCACACATTTTATTTTTAAATGAAGTCTGAGAAAAATAAATTGACAAGAAACTCGTTTAAATGAAACTGTATGTACGCTATTTTTTCTAAAAGAAAGTTTTAGCCCATCTTCCCCAGTCTCTAAATTTAGCAATTAAAAATACCTATGAAGGTTTTTTTTTTAATAAGGCACTTTTAAAACTTTGGGTGTAGTTGCTGATTTGAACAGAGTTGGGTGCAGCAGCTAGAAGCTGAATTGGATAGGATGAGGGAATGCATCCATCCTTGCTCTTCTTAACCTATTGGTGGCCTTCAATACTCACTTAATGACTGTTCGTTCAGTAACCATTCAAACTTATGAGGGTGCGGAATGAAGAGAGTTATGACTGATGCTTGACATTTATAGCTATTGCAATGTCCTTGCAGTTGTGTGATTAAAAATTGGACAAAGCGCGCAACTTTATGACTGTGACGGCACTACAACTCTCCCTCAACCTAAGCTGCCCCTGAAGTAGAGGCCCAGAACCTTCAGCAGTTCTGCACAATTTCAGAAGTCTTTTGAACCCCATGCAAACAGGCTCCATTCTTTGGAAGCCTCTGGAAGCCCCATACAAGAACAGGCTCCATTTTCACAGGGCTTCTGAGGTTGCACGGAGATTTCAGAGACTTCCAAAATCATGCAGAACTTTTGGAGGTTTCCGAAGAACAGAGCCTGTTCATGCAGGTCTTTGGAAAGTTTCTCAAGTTGCATGGAGTTTCCAGAGGTTTCTAAGTCATGCATGAACAATCTCTGGGAAAGAATGCCTGGTGCAACCAGAAGCTACCTCGGATAGGCTGTGCAGGCCTCTCAACATCAGGAGAACACGCTTGTAGGTAAGTAATGCTGTGGTAAGTATCACACACGCTATGTTGTTGGATAATTAAAATAGTAAACAAATTTCTGTTGATATGAGGATGGGTGAGTACAGGGTATTGCAAACAGGTGAGGAAGAATGCATAAGGAAATATGAGTTTCATCAACATAAAATCAGGTAATTTGCATGTTTAAAATAAAGACAAGACTTTTTATGTATAATGTTAAGAATATTATGGTTAGGGCAGCTACATCTATAATAGTTGTATTATACATAGTAACAAAGCATAAAAATAATTCAGATTATTATTGAATAAGCACAATCAAAGTTATTTTTAAAATATACTTTTATAAATAACTCTTTTCATTATCTGGACTACCAATTCTGCCTATATTTCAAAATATTCCCAGATTTTCTTTTATGTAGCATTGACATTCTAACTACCTTATTTAGACTACCTATTTTTAACTATCTATTAAGCAATGAGACAAAGAGGCTTTTGTTGTTGTTGTGGCTGGCACAATGCATAAAATTCCAGTTTGATTAGCCAATAGGAACACAGAAATTACAGCCGCCAGTAGGATCAAAGAAAAATATCTACATCTGTACATGCACACACCATATGCACCCACCACAGAGCTATTAAGATGTAACCACACAGTGATTATGCAAATCAGACATCCCACAGCTAAAGCGCAGGGAATTGCATAACTGAGGAAATCCACAATTATGCAGTCAAGCTGAAGCAATTCAATCACTCAGCACCACTACCCTATTATTGGTTCAGGACTGTCTTTCCAAGTCATGAATGCTTTTGATGCCTACAGTATGCTCTACAAAGGAAGAAAAACACATGGCAAGCTGAAGACAACCTGCTACTGAAACTCTTACGCGTACATAGCTTTACTGAACTTTATATCCTAATATGTATAAACAGGAAATTCACACTGTGATTCATTACCAAGGACATGTTTGGACCATGAACAGAAGAAGGGGAAATGTTCCAGATGGTACCAATACAAGAATTTAAGCTATTAGTGTATTTGATTTTGCTAATCTATGTTAGAGATCTACTGGGTAAATTAGCATATGAATAAACATCTAGAATAAATATATAATTTTAAAAGCAATTAATTAATGAACCAGAGAACTAATGTGATGTAACGATTAAAGTGTTCAGCTGAAATCCACACTCAGCCATGGAAATTCACCAGGTGACTTTGGGTCAGTCACTCTCTCAGACCAACCAACCTCACATCGTGGTAGCGGTTGTGATGAAAGGTAAGAGAACAGTATATTTGCTGTCTTGAACTTTGAAATGACAACTGAGATATAAATGTAATAAATAAATGAACAGATTTACAATGAATACAATGACATATTTTATGTAATTACATAGATAAATATAGCATAAATGTGCCCAAATGATATGTATAGTTTTAGTTGTCATATTTTCACATACAATACTATATCTAAAAGAACGATCTGAAAAAAATTAGAGTATTTTTTTTTCTTCTGTGTCTGGATCAAACTTTAAACTGCCGGAATGAATCCACCTTCTTGGCTTTGTCATTGGCCAAATATAAGTCATTATCAGTACATATTTCTGGTAGTAGCCGACATGCCAGCAGATGAGCCGGACTCTGTGTCTCTCCACATTCACATAGCGTGTTATTATCCACTAAGAGTTTCTATCTGAGCATCAACCTTGGCTGCTTGGGGGATGGGTGGACTTCGGCTCCCAGAATCCATGGCTGGCTGGGGAATTCTGGGAGTTGGGGTCCACACGTCTTCAAGTGGCCAGGGTTGAGAAACACTGGCTTAGTGGCATCCATCTCCTCCATCTGTTTATTTGGTATCTGTCTGTTGAGCATGGGTGATAGGAAACTATCTGGCAGAATCAATGCATTTCTTTCTATCTTTTTTTCTTTTAAAGGGATTTCCCTTCTAGGATGGCTGAGGTTAAATATCATAAAATTTGTACATCCTTTGTGTTGGAAACTTCTTTTAATCATTTTACTCTTTCGGACATTGAGCAACTGCATCTTACATTAATAAATGTCACAAAATCACTCCAACTCTCAACCTATGCAGGTTCTCCAAGCAGTATCAGGGAGGTCCGACCCTTCCGCCATATTCTCCTTTATGTTATTCCTTATTAAGGTGTTGAAATAGATACATATTTTTACTACATACTTTTTTATACTAACAACTCTGCTACAATTAGAAGTGATGTCCATATCCATCAGAAACTTCCTTTTTTTCCCAAAACCACAAGAAGTTCATCCTTTGAAGTCGTACTGCTGCTATTTCTTTAGCAAATACATAAACCATCTTAATCTCAAAGACTCCAGGCAGAATACAGGATGAACTAGAACACAGCCATTAAAATATACAAAAAATACAGTAAAATCAGACAGTAACTTGCAATAGTGGAGAATATCTGTAGCTCGGGTGTAGAATGAGGGTGAAGGTTTGTTCTCCAAGCCTGTGGATTGATTTCCGAACATTTCATTACCAAGCTGGGTAACATCTTCAGCAGAGTGTAGGGCAGGGGTAGGCAACCCAAAACGCTCAGAGCCACTTGGACCCATTTCCCAACGAAAACAAAACACTGGGAGCCGCAAAACCCTTTTGATATCTAAAATGAAGATAACACTGTATATATCCTTTTTTACCTTTATTTTTTATATATATTCAGATTTCTTTTTGCTGACAAAGAGTTAAAGAATTAAGTGGGAGACTAGAATAGCTATTTTGAGCTCATTATGCTCTCATCAGCTAGCTACACCCTTTATGGGATTCGAACCTAGGCAGCCTACATGCTAGGCAATTGTATTAACCACCAGGCCACCAGCTCTCCTCCCCTCTTTGTCAGCTGAGTCAAGGGAGTATATACAGAAAGTTTTTCAGACAGACCGGTTTGATTGATTGCACCTTGGCATTTTTGACTGCTATACTGCAGTTTCCTCTCTCCCTTTCTCTCTCTTTCTCTTTCCCCCCTCTCTCTTTCTCTCTCTTTCTCTTTCCTCTCTCTTTTTCTCTTTCCTCTTCCTCTCTCTCTTTCTCTTTCCTCTTCCTCTCTCTCTTTCTCTTTCATCTCTCTTCCTCTCCCTCTTTCCTCTCTCTCTTCACCCCCTCTCTCATTCTCTTTCTCTTTTGTCTCTCTCTCTCCCTTTCTCTCTTTTTCCATCTCTTTCTCTCTTTCCTGTCTATCTTTCTCTATCTTTCCTCTCTCCCTTTCTCTTTCTTCTCTCTCGCTTTCTCTTTCCTCCCTCTCTCTTTCTCTTTCTCTCAATTTTCTCTCTCTCTCTTTCCTCTCTCTCTTACTCTCTTTCCTCTCTTTCTCTCTTTTTCCTCTCTCTTTCTTTCTCTTTCCTCTCCCTTTCTCTCTTTCCTCTCCCCCCTTTCTCTTTCATCTCTTTCTCCTCTCTCCCTCTCTTTCTTCCTCTCTTTCCTCTCCCTCTTTCCTCTACATTCTGTCTTTCTCTCTTATCTCTCTCTTTCTCTCTTTCCTCTCCCCTCTCTCTTTCTCTTTCCTCTCTCACTCTTTCTCTCTTAACTCGCTCTCTCACTTTCCTCTCCCCCTCTCTCATTCTTTCTCTTTCCTCTCCCTTTCTTTCCCTTTCCTCTCCCCTCTCTTTCTCTCTTTTTCTTTCCTCTCCCCTCTCTCTTTCCTCTCTCTATCTTTCTCTCTCTTTCTCTTTCCTCTTTCTCTTTCTCTCTGTCTGTCTCTCTCTCTGTCTCTCACTCACTGTGTCTGTCTGTCTCTGTCTCTCTTTCTCTCTCTCTGTCTCTGTCTCTGTCTGTCTCTCTCTCTCCATCTCTCTCTCTCTGTCTCTCACTGTGTCTTTCTCTCACTCTTTCTCTTTCTCTCTCATTCTCTTTCCTCTCTCTTTCTCTTCCTCTTTCCGCTCTCTCTCTTTCAATCTTTCCTCTCTCTTTCTCTCTTTTTCCTCTCTCTCTTTCTCTTTCCTCTCTCTTTCTCTCTTTCCTCTCTCTTTCCTCTCTCTCTCTTACTCTTTCCTCTCTTTCTCTTTCTCTTTCCTCATTCTCTCTTTCTCCCTTTCCTCTCTCTTTCTTTCTCTTTCTTTCTCTTTCCTCTCTCTTTCTCTCTCTCTTTCTCCATCTCTTTCTCTTTCCTCTCCAATCTCTTTCCTTGCTCTATCTTTTTCTTTCTCTTTCCTCTCTCTCTTTCTCTTTCCTCTCTCTCTTTCTCTCTCTCTTACTCTCTCTTTCTCTTTCCTCTCTGTCTCTTTCTCTTTCTCTCTCTTTCTTTCCTGTCTCTATGTTTGTCTTTCCTTCCTCTCTCTTCATCTCTCTTTCTTTCCTGTCTGTTTGTCTTTCTTTCCTCTCTCTTCATCTCTCTTTCTCTCTCTCTTTCTCTTCCTCTCTTTCTCTTTCTTTTTCCTCTCTCTCTCTTTCTCTTTCTCTTTCCTGTCTCTCTCTCTCCTCTCTCTCTTTCCCTTTCCCTTTCCTGTCTCTCTCTCTCTTTCCCGTTATCTCTTTCTCTCTCTTTCTCTTTTTCTCTCTCACTTTCTCTTTCCTCTCTCTTTCCACTCTCTCTCTTTCTCTTTCCTCTCTCTCTCTCTTTCCTCTCTCTCTTTTTCTCTTTCTCTTTCCTCTCTCTCTCTTTCTCCCTTTCCTTTCTATTTCTCTCTTTCCTCTCTTTCTCTTTCTTTCCTCTCTCTCTTTCTTCTCTCTCTTTCCTCTCTTTCTCTTTCTCTTTCCTGTCTCTCTGTCTCTCTCTCTTTCTCTTTCCTGTCTCTCTCTCTTTCTCTTTCCTCTCTCCCTTTCTCTTTCCTCTTCCTCTCTCTTTCTCTTTTTCTCTCTTTCCTCTCTCTCTTTCTTTCTCTCTACCCACACCGACATCAAAAAGCACCAGTTTGATTGGAGCAACACAAAAATCATCAGCCACGGTACCACCCACCACGCTTGTAAGTTCATTGAAGCCTGGCATTCCACAAGCAATTCCATCAACAGACACATTGACCTACAACCAGCCTACAAACCCCACAAAATCCAAATCAGAGACAGCACCGACTCTCAACCAACCCACACAAGCCCCCCCACACAAGCCCCCCCACACCAGCAGTTCACCTCCCAATGAACCTGACCTCATGTAACCTCCCATCACAAGACCTAGCAAAAGACTCACTGATGACTCACACCTGACCCATCACAAGACTCATCACAAGACCCTCACTCATCACACCCACAACTGAAGCCCTTACAAACAGAAGAACATTGACACTGACATCCCCTAAACTGCATTGAAGATATTACCTAGCCTGGTAATGAAACATTCAAAAACCACAAGAAAGTAACTTGTGTCAATAATAAAAACAATAATCACATCTGGAACCAAACTGCAAAAATAAAGGAAGTATTTTTAAAAAGGAGATGGGGACTTTCAGGCAGCTAATCCTGAGCAAAAAACTAGTATGGATTTTTCCACATGGGCATATAATATGATCCTGTTTCTTTGTATTTCTACACCAAGGCTAGATCAACCCAGAGAATGTTGCATTAAAATAATCATGAAGTAGCCAATGCATTCCTTGCTGCAAGGGCCACCTGAAAATCCAGGGGCAGTTTAGGATTAAGGTATAATCCCTATCTTAGATTTGATTTTTCAAGTGGAGCACAACCACCTCTGAAACAGAGGAAATCTCAATTTTGCTACTGACAAAGAACAGCTCTATGCTTTAATTTATTTCAGTTTATTTGCCTGTCATTCATGCATTTTCCTTGGAATTACATGATAGCAATGATCAAGATATAGGTGATATCTTAGTCAAAGTTCCGGTTCATCTCTTTCAGAAGGGCTAAACAATTTAGAGAAAAAAAGTTTGTGTAAATAACAAACTAAAACTTAAACCATAAATGATTATGATAAGAGTTATGCCATCAAAACTACATAGATATCCTCCAGGATGATCTATCCCCAATGTACCAATCATGACTGTATTTAAATCCCTCTACCTTGCTGCTGGTGGTCCTCTTTTTTTTTTCTTTTATAGACTTCTCCAGAGAGTGAGGTCTTTGTATTACATTGTCAAAATATTATAATTTGAGCCTAGCAATTTTGCCTTGAGAGAGAACTCTGGATTGATTTGTTCTATGATCCATTTTGTAGATATAAATATATCATGAAATCTGAATATCTTTTCCAAGGCCTTCTTTCCACTACTACTACTACTACTACTACTACTACTACTACTACTACTACATACACACTACTACATACATACATACACACACACAAATTATTTGGAAGCTCTCAAGTGCATTCAGGAAGCACATTGTTTAACGAGGTAGGAAGAAATAGCAAGCAGGATACGAAAAGAAACCAGTTCAAGAGAGGTATAGCTCACTTGACAAAAAAAAAAAAGCGAAATATTCCAAAACAAGTTAACCCTCAAACTAAGCCTCAGCCAAAAGGTTACAATACTGTACTTTGAAACTGTCCTCTCAAAGAAATAGTTTTTGCCAAGAAATCCAGAGTAATTCTGCCAAATTACTCCATAGGTAATAACTGAAAGGATGTAGGTTAATTAATGAGGAATCACAACAATCCTTTTATTGGACATCAAGAAAGTTATGTAGCAGTGTACACAAAATCCTTCTCTAAAAATGCATGAAAAGAGCAAATGTGAGGATGACTGTACTAAGGACAATGGATGGAGGTGTAAAAACTGAACTGGGGACATAATCTGCAGCCCCCAGTCCTAGTTTAGCAATCCTAGTTTAAATGGAATGGTAAAGACTTAACCCTAACCCTAATGACTTACTATCCCTAATCAAGTCTGATTGTTTTTTGTTTTGTTTTAATCTGTTTAGTTTTATAATTTTAATATGGTTTTTTATGTCGTTTTAACTTTTGATTGGAAGCAAACCAGAATTGATTAGAATATGGGCAGCTATATAAATGTTTTAAATAAATTAATACTGGAGACTTGAGCACTGTGATGTGTTAGTTCTGGTTGCAGGAGAGCCGAGAATGAGAGGCTATTCTGAGGTAAAGCATCACGTGAAGTATTAGTACCACTTTACAATGCCTTGGTAAGGAAAAGATAATCAAACAACGAATCAGCGAACACCTAGAGGCAAACAATGTCATTACTAAAAGCCAACATGGGTTTGTCAAAAACAGATCATGCCAGACAAATCTTATCGCATTCTTTAACCAAATGACAAAATTAGTGGATCAGAGGAATGCTGTGGATATAATTTACTTGGACTTCAATAAGGCATTTGATAAAGTAGATCACAACCTACTACTCGATAAGATAGAAAAATCTGGGTTAGACAGCATCACCACCAGATGGATCCGTAGCTGGCTGACCGGCTGTACTCAGCGTGTGGTCCTCAATGGAATCGCATCTACATGGAGGGAAGTGTGTAGTGGGGTGCCCCAGGGCTCTGATCTGGGCCCAGTGCTCTTCAACATCTTCATCAACAATTTGGACGAGGGGATAGATGGGGAAATCATCAAATTTGCAGATGACACCAAGCTGGCAGGAATAGCCAACACTCCAGAAGACAGGCTTAGGATACAGGAGGATCTGGACAGACTTGAACACTGGGCGCTATCTAACAAAATGAAATTCAATGGTGAAAAAAGT
>NW_015386336.1:24973-30775 GCF_001527695.2 Protobothrops mucrosquamatus
AACTTTATTATTATTATTATTATTATTATTATTATTATTATTATTATTATTATTATTATTATTATTATTATTATTATTATTATTATTATTATTAGCCAGAAAAAGGGTGAAAAAATAAATGCTCTATTCCAACATTTATTGACAAAAACTTGTCAATAGGAAGGCAGTGGAGCTTCTTCATTACTACCAAGAGTGAAGACACCACTTAAGAATTGAGCTACCTACCACTCAGCTTTGGAATCATGGCAACTGTAAATATTTTAGTTAACCAACCTTACACTGACTTGATTCACAGAAAATCACACACTGATATACAAGCAGCATTCCTGGATAATAAATATATCATAAGACTCAGGCAGTTTTCCTTCAGCATGTCAGTTCCAGATGCCTCTGCAATCATCACACAAACTAAAATGGAAGCAAACACTTTAAGCTGCTGTTTGCATAGAAGCTGTTTGTAATTTGATGTAATGCACTGTACATCAGTCAACATAGTACTTAATATTGAGGACACACACAAGTCTGAGTACGCAATGACAGGCAGGCAGCAATGACATCTAGCGCACTTTATTTACCCTAATATAAATGTTCTTTGAATTCATCAAATTACCAATCAATTCACTCATCTTTGAAAACAGGTGCACTGATGTATATTAACAACTAAATTTTACAAGCTTTTAGTGAAGCAGGCATTAATGAGAAAATCAAGCAGAGAGCTCTAAAAGCCACAGTAAAAGAAGAACACAGCAGTGTTTCTAAGTAAACAGAGGGATTAAATGGCAAGGGTGGGATGGCATCTTAAAATGCCTAATAAAGCTGTTCCTAGGCAGCTGCTGAAGAGAATCCTCATTTATAACAATAGAAAAATACTGTAAAAAAACAACTATGAAATAGACATAGTCATTAAGGGGGGGGAGGGAGGGAGGAAGGAAATACAATGTTCTACAACAGTGACATATTGCAATATTTACAAAAGCCTATGTTGTATTGTGTCCCTCTATTGTAATGATCAGTAAGTAAAGAATATTCCACTTTGCTTCAATTAACAGGATTGTTCTTTCTTCACTGTTTTACAACTGGGCATATCTTATCAAAAGTTTGAGGTAGTTCAAGAGCCAGTTTGGTCTAGTGGTAAAGGCACTGGGCTAGAAAGCGAGAGATCGTGAGTTCAAGTCCCACCTTAGTCATAAAAGCCAGCTCAGTGACTTTGGGCCAGTTGTTCTCTCTCAGCCCAACTACCTCACAGAGTTGTTGTTGTGGGGAAATAAGAGGAGGAAAGTATGTTGGATACATTTGCCGCCTCGAGTTATTTGTAAAAATAAAGGCAGAATACAATAAATTAAATAAACATACTTACAGAAGTGGGTGTTCAAGAAACAATTAAAATATGTTATTGTAAAGACACAAGAAAAATGTTATTCCATTTAAAGTGGGTCAATACTTAAAACTATGAAAATAATTCAAATGTCTCCTAAAAAAGGTGGGGAAAAGTCTGAGTTACTTCTGTTTAAATACTGGTGGAGGGATTTTTATTGAAGTGTATCTTTAGGTCGAAACATGGATATGACATTTACAGTACATAACTGATCTTTAATTGTACTTCAAAAAGTAGCAGAAATTGCCCCAAAGTCAAAGGAGGAGCATTACACAATGTAAACAGCCTTATAGACTATTTTTAATTATATTATATTTTGACTGATTATACTTCTATTTACAGTATTTGTTTTATTTAATGGGAGCTTTTTGCATTGTTGATTGCTTTTATAATATTTATATGGAATATTGTTTGTCTTTTTTTATACTCTCCTTAGGGCAGTTTCAAGAAGAGTAGTCAGTAAATATATTTCCAAGCAAATAGATAATGCAAGTTTATCCTTTTCCCTAGGAGAACAGAGAAATCCACAAGAATTCCTTTTGGAATGAAAGGAAACCAAGTCTTTGATAAGTTATATGCCTCAATAGACTTCGGATCACTGCCCCTTATACAAGCATCAAATTACAGGTTTTGCTCCCTTTGACTCTGTCAATGGTAGCTGATGGCCTTGGTCTCTCTAAGGGACCTTTTTTTTTTGTCAGGAGAGAGATGGGCGTATACTGGCTGTTGGTGCTATAAATCTTTCTGAACAGATTTTCTGAGATAGGTATGGATAGAGCAATTTTGGTCATCTCTAGATAGTTGTTTCTAGAATGGGATAGGGATTTTGATTTAACCGCAAGAGATTTACAATGTGGAATTCCACATGGCTCTATTTTATTCCTCATGCTGTTTAATAATTACATGAAGTTGCTAAGTAATATCATTCAGAGATTTAAGTGGCAATAGAATATTATCTTCATCTGAGCTCAATGAGCCTATGGAAGAGCTTGTTCTGAATTGTTGCCTGGCTAAAGTGATGGACTGGATTTCCCAAAGGTGCTTTTTCAAAAGGCAACTGGACTTGCTTTGTTCTTCCTTGAAGATGTTTTGCTTCTCATCCAAGAAACTTCTTCAGTTTCTTCAATGGTGAAGAATGGTAGGATTTATATTCTTTGCAGTCATCTGATCATTAGCACTCTCTCTGAGAGTCATTCAGGCCATTTGGAGATTTATCTGTGCCCTCAGGGTCACTTGAATAGTGCAAATGGATGTGGAACCTTCTTGGAACTGCTGAAAGGACTGTGTTATAAACAGAAGATAGGTGGTGTTGTATCCCCCCCACTCTGTTGAGAGAGGGCTGTTCAGAATTAATGTAGATGGCTTCTTTGATGGACTGGATGAGTAATAATAAACTGAAGCTCATATTGGACAAGACAAAACTGAATTACAGATAATTCTCGGCTTTTTTGGGCCATCTATTCCAGCCCCCTATTAGTGCAAGAAATGTAGTGCTCAATCACAAAGAAAATGGCTCTAAGCCTCTGATTGAAGACCTGTAATAATCAAGATTAGGATCCTGGACATGGACATTTTATATATATATATATATATATACCAAATTTCTTTTTTTCTGACAAAGAGTAAAGAATTAAATTGGGAGACTAAGATGGACCATTTCTGGCTTTTTTGCCTTCATCAGTTAGCCATACCCTTTATGGGATTCGAACCTGGAAAGAAATTTGGATATAAAACTATTTCGCAGTTGCGACTTGAGCCTGCTCTATGCCCCTAGTTGGGGGCGGCAAGGCAAGAGATACTGTAAAAAGAGTAAAACTGCAGTATGGCAGTTGAAAATGTCAAGGTGTTCACAATCAGACTGATCTGTCTGAACTCCCTATAATTACTCCCTTGACTCTGCTGGCAAAGAGGGGAAGAGAACCTGTGGCTCAGTGACTAAATCACTGCCTAGTGTGTATAACTTTCCAGGTTCGAATCCCATAAAGGGTATGGCTAACTGATGAAGGCAAAAAAGCCAGAAATGGTCCATCTTAGTCTCCCAATTTAATTCTTTACTCTTTGTCAGAAAAAAAGAAAATGCCAAACAAATAAAATAAAACGAACACCAGGGTAAAATAATCAAACTCTAGGAGTTTAATGTTACAGTACCAAACGCCAAGCTTTCGTCAGCATTCTGCTGACATCATCAGGGCTTAAACGGTCAGTCTATGGGAGAGTTTTATAGTTCGAACTTGGTCTGCACACGGCCCCTGGACCTTGTTACTGGTCCTGGTTGNACAACCTGCCTCCAGAAGTGGTGAATGCTCCAACACTGGAAGTTTTTAAGAAGAGACTGGACAGCCATTTGTCTGAAATGGTATAGGGTTTCCTGCCTGAGCAGGGGGTTGGACTAGATGACCTCCAAGGTCCCTTCAAACTTTATTATTATTATTATTATTATTATTATTATTATTATTATTATTATTATTATTATTAGCCAGAAAAAGGGTGAAAAAATAAATGCTGTATTCCAACATTTATTGACAAAAACTTGTCAATAGGAAGGCAGTGGAGCTTCTTCATTACTACCAAGAGTGAAGACACCACTTAAGAATTGAGCTACCTACCACTCAGCTTTGGAATCATGGCAACTGTAAATATTTTAGTTAACCAACCTTACACTGACTTGATTCACAGAAAATCGCACACTGATATACAAGCAGCATTCCTGGATAATAAATATATCATAAGACTCAGGCAGTTTTCCTTCAGCATGTCAGTTCCAGATGCCTCTGCAATCATCACACAAACTAAAATGGAAGCAAACACTTTAAGCTGCTGTTTGCATAGAAGCTGTTCGTAATTTGATGTAATGCACTGTACATCAGTCAACATAGTACTTAATATTGAGGACACACACAAGTCTGAGTACGCAATGACAGGCAGGCAGCAATGACATCTAGCGCACTTTATTTACCCTAATATAAATGTTCTTTGAATTCATCAAATTACCAATCAATTCACTCATCTTTGAAAACAGGTGCACTGATGTATATTAACAACTAAATTTTACAAGCTTTTAGTGAAGCAGGCATTAATGAGAAAATCAAGCAGAGAGCTCTAAAAGCCACAGTAAAAGAAGAACACAGCAGTGTTTCTAAGTAAACAGAGGGATTAAATGGCAAGGGTGGGATGGCATGTTAAAATGCCTAATAAAGCTGTTCCTAGGCAGCTGCTGAAGAGAATCCTCATTTATAACAATAGAAAAATACTGTAAAAAAAACAACTATGAAATAGACATAGTCATTAAGGGGGGGGAGGGAGGGAGGAAGGAAATACAATGTTCTACAACAGTGACATATTGCAATATTTACAAAAGCCTATGTTGTATTGTGTCCCTCTATTGTAATGATCAGTAAGTAAAGAATATTCCACTTTGCTTCAATTAACAGGATTGTTCTTTCTTCACTGTTTTACAATTGGGCATATCATATCAAGAGTTTGAGGTAGTTCAAGAGCCAGTTTGGTCTAGTGGTAAAGGCACTGGGCTAGAAAGCGAGAGATCGTGAGTTCAAGTCCCCACCTTAGTCATAAAAGCCAGCTCAGTGACTTTGGGCCAGTTGTTCTCTCTCAGCCCAACTACCTCACAGAGTTGTTGTTGTGGGGAAATAAGAGGAGGAAAGTATGTTGGATACATTTGCTGCCTTGAATTATTTGTAAAAACAAAGGCAGAATACAATAAATTAAATAAATATACTTACAGAAGTGGTTGTTCAAGAAACAATTAAAAAATATGTTATTGTAAAGACACAAGAAAAATGTTATTCCATTTAAAGTGGGTCAATACTTAAAACTATGAAAATAATTCAAATGTCTCCTAAAAAAGGGATGGGGTGGGGGAAAAGTCTGAGTTACTTCTGTTTAAATACTGGTGGAGGGATTTTTATTGAAGTGTATCTTTAGGTCGAAACATGGATATGACATTTACAGTACATAACTGATCTTTAATTGTACTTCAAAAAGTAGCAGAAATTGCCCCAAAGTCAAAGGAGGAGCATTACACAATGTAAACAGCCTTATAGACTATTTTTAATTATATTATATTTTGACTGATTATACTTCTATTTACAGTATTTGTTTTATTTAATGGGAGCTTTTTGCATTGTTGATTGCTTTTATAATATTTATATGGAATATTGTTTGTCTTTTTTTATACTCTCCTTAGGGCAGTTTCAAGAAGAGTAGTCGGGACTTCCGGTGGCAAGCGACCTCGTTGGAAGCAGCTGTTTGCTGCCTCCCGCCTGTTTCAGCGTAAAAGCCGTTTAGACAGCTAGCATCAGCTGTAAAACGGCTTGATACCTTTCCCCTGGGCATAAGGGGATAGGTGAGCTGCCCGGGGTAGGAGTTGAGTTCCCGAGTCGTCCCATGTGGACGATGTAGGTGAGAAC
>NW_015386336.1:33968-66951 GCF_001527695.2 Protobothrops mucrosquamatus
TTGGAAAAAAAAAAAAAAAAAAAAGAAGAGTAGTCAGTAAATATATTTCCAAGCAAATAGATAATGCAAGTTTATCCTTTTCCCTAGGAGAACAGAGAAATCCACAAGAATTCCTTTTGGAATGAAAGGAAACCAAGCCTTTGATAAGTTATATGCCTCAATAGACTTCGGATCACTGCCCCTTATACAAGCATCAAATTACAGGTTTTGCTCCCTTTGACTCTATCAATGGTAGCTGATGGCCTTGGTCTCTCTAAGGGACCATTTTTTTTGTCAGGAGAGAGATGGGCGTATACTGGCTAGATAGTTGTTTCTAGAATGGGATAGGGATTTTGATTTAACCACAAGAGATTTACAATGTGGAATTCCACATGGCTCTATTTTATTCCTCATGCTGTTTAATAATTACATGAAGTTGCTGAGTAATATCATTCAGAGATTTAAGTGGCAATAGAATATTATCTTCATCTGAGCTCAGTGAGCCTATGGAAGAGCTTGTTCTTAATTGTTGCCTGGCTAAAGTGATGGACTGGATTTCCTAAAGGTGCTTTTTCAAAAGGCAACTGGACTTGCTTTGTTCTTCCTTGAAGATGTTTTGCTTCTCATCCAAGAAACTTCTTCAGTTCTGACTGAATGGTGAAGAATGGTAGGATTTATATTCTTTGCAGTCATCTGATCATTAGCACTCTCTCTGAGAGTCATTCAGGCCATTTGGAGATTTATCTGTGCCCTCAGGGTCACTTGAATAGTGCAAATGGATGTGGAACCTTCTTGGAACTGCTGAAAGGACTGTGTTATAAACAGAAGATAGGTGGTGTTGTATCCCTCTCACTCTGTTGAAAGAGGGCTGTTCAGAATTAATGTAGATGGCTTCTTTGATGGACTGGATGAGGAATAATAAACTGAAGCTCATATTGGACAAGACAAAACTGAATTACAGATAATTCTCGGCTTTTTTGGGCCATCTATTCCAGCCCCCTATTAGTGCAACAAATGTAGTGCTCAATCACAAAGAAAATGCTCTAAGCCTCTGATTGAAGACCTCTAATAATCAAGATTAGGATCCTGGACATGGACATTTTATATATATATATATATTTACTTTAGACAAAGATTTATTGAATCAATGATCAGATTAATAAAATGTTAGACAATGAACTACATTACAATAATCTACCATAAAAATCCATATGAAAAATTCTAATTTATTTTGTAAACATAGTTTACCATATAATAAAATATACATAAAATATATATCATAAAATAATGTTAATCAGTGCAATTGAAAGGTCTCAAAAGTCACTGAAAAATTCAGAAGAATGCAAATATACGCCTGCCGCCATTTCCTGATGCAAGTAATCCACTAAGGCAGATATAAACCTTTTTTTAAACTGATGGAACATGCAGAAATAACTGACAAATGGGACAATTTGAGTGAGAAACAACATTGAGGGAAACTCATTTAATGTTTCTCCCAACCCCAGTAGTTGCAATTTGCCACAAAAATTTGACAGATGATGTGTAAGTGAATTTCAAACAAAGCAGATCAGGAACTTGGGAAGAGTTTAAATTGTCCTGGAGAGGATTCTAAAGACAGCACAGAAATCTCTGGAAGGTCACAGGCTGCTAGTGTTTCCTGCTTTGCATTATGACAACTGAAGACATTTTAGGACACAAACTAAACTGGAAAGATTCCAAGCAATCGATGTAAATCATTATGGAAAAGAAGGGTGAAACTACCAAATAGATAACAAGATGCTTAACATGTATCAAATGAGACTGAGGACAACCCTGAATACTAGAAAAACTACTGAGAAAATCCTAATCTTTTATCTTAATCAATAACTCTCTAGTCTCTTGTCTTCATTTCAAAATTGCCAATAATTTCACTGGACTGTTCTCCTCATAACTTTTTCTAATGTTCCAATATAACTGTTCTCCTTTGGCCAAGAGCCCCAATGACCTCTTGTTCCAGCAGCAGCCGCCATTGGAAAACAGGACACGTTTCATGTGCACACCAAAAGAATAAAGGCATATGCTGAATTTCACTGAAATAATCCTGTAGTCAGTTTTATTAATACAGCATTTAAAATAACTACAACTTGTTTTATAAGAAATTTATGAAATTCAGTGTCTGAAAAGGTGTGATCATAATAATCTTGTTAGTTGCTGATTATATGGAAATAATATCCTGTAAAGTCATAAGATTTGAAATTTGGAAGTAGGCAGTCTTTTGACAGTACATGTGTTGAACTCCAAGTGAAAAATATGCCTTTAAAAACACATATAGAGGATAGCATAGGATAGGACAGGATCTGGAAGGGACCTTGGTGGCCTTCTAGTCTAGCCCCCTGCTCAAGCAGGAGAACCTATGTCATCTCAGACAGGTGATTGTCTAGTCTCTTCTTAAAAACCTCCAGTGATGGAGCACCCACGATTTCTGGAGGCAAGCTGTTCCACTGGTTGATTGTCCTCACTGTCAGGAAGTTTCTCCTTAATTCCAAATTGCTTCTCTCTTTGATCACTTTCCAACCATTGTTTCTCATCCTTCCTTCTGGTGCTCTGATGAACAACGTGACCCCTCTTCCTTGTGGCAGCCCCTCAGATATTGGAATACTGTTATCATGTCTCCCCTATTCTTTTCTTTAGACTAGCCAAACCCAAGTCCCACAGCCGTTTTTCATATGTTTTAGTCTCCAGGGCTTTGATCATCTTAGTTGCTCTTCTCTGAATTTTTTCCAAATTCTCAACATCTTTTTTGTGATATGGTGACCAAAATTGGCTGCAGTATTCCAAGTGTGGTCTTATGAGGGTTTTATAAAGCGGTACTAATACTTTGCGTGATCTTCTATGCCTCTGTTTATACAACCCAGAATTGTATTAGCTTTTTTGGTTGCTGCTGCACACTGCTGGCTCATAGTCAAGTGATTGTCCACTAGGACTCCAAGGTCCCTCTCATAGTTACTGTTTTTGAGCCAGGTCTCGCCCAATCTGTACTTGTTCCTTTGCTTTTTCCTGCCTAAATGTAAAACTTTGCTTTTCTCCACATTGAAACTCATTTTGTTGGATAGGGCCCATTGTTCAAGTTTGTCTAGATCTTTTTGGATCCTGAGTTTGTCTTCTGGGGTGTTGGCTACTCCTGTCAGGTTGGTATCATCTGCAAATCTGATGAGTTCCCCTTCAATTCCCTCATCTAAGTCATTTATAAAGACATTGAAGAGTACTGGGCCTAAGATGGAACCGTGTGGTACCCCACTGCTTACTTCTCTCCATGTAGATGTAGTGCCATTGAGGACTACTCGTTGAGTACGGTTTGTCAGCCAGCTACAGATCCATCTGGTGGTGATGTTGTCTATTCCACCTTTTTTTAGCTTTCCAAGAGTAGGTTGTGGTCTACTTTATCAAATGCCTTACTGAAATCTAAGTATACTACATCCACAGTATTTCACTGGTCTACTAGTTTAGTCCCTTTATCAAAGAATCAAATAAGATTGGTTTGGCATGATCTGTTTTTAACAAACCCGTGCTGGCTACTGGTTATGACCTAGTTTGCTTTTAGTTGTTCACAGATCTGTTTTTTATTATCTTTTCTAGGATCTTTCCAGGTATTGATGTTAAACTGATTGGTCTGTAGTTTTCTGGCTCTGTTTTTTCTTTCTTTCTTGAAGATGGGAACCACATCAGCCCTTTTCCAATCCTCAGGTACTTCCCTGGTGCTCCAGGATTTATGAAAGATGTGTTGCAATGGTTCTGAGATAATATCTGCCAGCTCCTTCAGAACTCTGGGATATAATCTGTCAGACCCTGGTGATTTATATTCGTCAGGGTCGGATAGATGTTCTCTTACCATTTTCTTGCTTATTTTAATTTTTGTTTCTAGTATGTCTTTTGCAGTGGTTTTTTGATATGTTGGGCTATAGTTTCTTTTTGTGTGAAGACTGATGCAAAGTATGAGTTAAGTATCTCTGCTTTCTCCATGTTGCCTGTTATTTCCTTGCCATCTTCTATCTTTAGTGGACCTACAGTTTCCTTAACTTTTTGCTTGTTGTTAATATGTTGGAAGAATCTTTTTTTATTATCCTTGATTTCTGTTGCAAGTCTTTGTTTGCTGATAGTCGGCCTTAGTTATGTGCCCCTCTTTCCATTTTTTGTATTTGTCCTTTTGGTTTCTTATCTATATACTAATTCATCCCTGTGTCTTTCCCTCCACCAATCACATCCCAAATCCAGAAGAGTCTAGCTTTTAATTCTGAAAAATCCAACCATGACAACTATTCAGAAGTTTCCTCCTCAGTGTGAAGTATCTTGTGAATATCTCTCTCTCTCTCTCTCTCTCTCTCTCTCTCTCTCTCTCTCTCTCTCTCTCTCTCTCTCTCTTAAAAATTCTAAAGCAGTATCTATAGAAGCAGGGGAAAAAATTGTCAAGGTCTATGTGCATTCAACAAATGAAAGCAAAATAATATAAAAAGCAGCAGCTAATATAAAAGATTGTTCGGTGCTGCATTTTCTCTTTCCAACTATTACTGGAATAAAATTATCCTTGAAGATCAAAAAATCTTTTTCAGAACTAATACAATTAAGCTTTATTACACTCCTTCAAGTACATCTCTCTCCTCTGCCAGCCCCCTCCATCACCAACTCTAATTCAGGCTCATTCTACAGCAGTTGGAGGCATTCTATTTTATTGCCAGTGAAATGCTGGTGTTTGAAGGGTCAAGAAACAATCCACTACCATATGGTGTGAAAATATCCTCCACCCCAAATACAAACTTGTTATTGTGCACAGAATTTGAAAAAAGGAAATAAATAAAATAATTACCAATGACATGCAATCGGGCTAATAGCTTTTAATTATAACACCATGGTCAAGCTTCTTAATTTGTCCTGTTTTAAAATCTTATAGCCTTAATTCCATGCAAAATTCTTCAGAAATAGGCTACATTCAATGGGATTTCCTCCTAAAAAAGCATTTATAGGTTTGCAGCTTTCAGTCAGCTTATAAGTAAAAAAAAATGAAGTGAGAACAGGAAATCAAGCTTCTTTAAAATAAACCAAAAGGATTGTGATGAGAACATGGCAACTTTGACACATTTCTTCAATAGCCAGTTAAGTAACTGGTGCATATATACATATTCTCTCTCGTATCTACCCTATAAAATACAAATCTGGAGAGAAGCATGCAAAAAAGAGCATAGTATGAATAAATTTTATTCACAAAAATAGATTTTTTTGAATAAAATAAAATCCTGAAATCCTGAATTCACTTCGAATAGGATAAAATCTTGAATTCACTTATGAACTGTGATCATTACAAAGTGCGGTGGATTGATTGAAATTTTCATTGCAAAATCTCTGTTTAATACATAAAGCCCAGCAGTATCAGATAATAAATTGGTTTATTTTTTTTTAAAAATCTCATACTTCTCTTTCCCAATTGTCTGAGCTCCTTCTAAATGCAATTGCGGGAGACTGAGCCTGGAACATCTTGTAATGCAAAACATGTACTCTAGTACTGAATTGGTGTGGTCTTTTCCCTAATACGATGGTAGTCAAAACTAATATGCAGTTTATATTACTCTTGGGGATAATTGTCATTTAAGTCTTTGTTCCACTCTGAGGGGCCAGAGCCTACACTCCAAAATATAGTCTAGGCTGGAATGACAAAAAAGGGGGGGCTGATGGCAACATAAAATTCACCTAAATACTGTTAATATTATTACTAAGTACTTAATTAATTGTTCCCTTCTGTCACGTTAGAAATTATAGTTTTGCAGCAATTTGCAGGATCTCTGGCGATATTCTAAAGATGTTGGAAGGAATGGTATATGTTGCTTTGAGTCACAAGTCATGCACTGCTAGTTTAAAACATGAGTGCCCAATCTTCAGAACAAGCATCATGGATAATGGAAGTCTGCAATGCCCCTGTGGCCCTCTCCTACACTGTGCTGCTGTTTACTCTTTCTAAATTGGATGCATAACTGCAAAATGGGAGTGGTGGCAAAGATGTCCCATGACACATAACACAGCAGTGCTCTCATATACTTCATATTTAAATTTTTTTTAAATCAGTGGTTTAGTTATTCCTTTTTGCCCGAAAGAAACACAGAAAATATAAATGCAACTGCATTAACAGGAGTCTGATGTATGAACCCTGTCAACAAGTCTCTTGTTTTCAAGCTCTAGAAATTATTCTTCATACTTTTTTTTAAAAAAAAACTAGACAACCTATTACCTGATGGGTCATCATTTTACAGATAGCTTCTTTATCTAAACAGAATGGTCACACATGGTGAAAAAAGTGGGAATGGAGCCAACATCCAAATTCATATCAGCTTCCCCATAGACTTTGCTTGTAGGAAGCTGGCAAGGAGTGTCACATATCATAATCACATGATTGTAGCTGACCATGGCAGCAAGATAATGCTGCAGAGGCCACAACTTTGCCAATTCAACTGGTCTGAAGATACTTGAAATTTCAATCACAGGGGAATAATGGATCCCAGATTTTGGATGCATTATTTAAAGTTAGCTCATGTGAAGTACTTTGACTCAAAAATTATTGCCTATGATACACCACTTCACTCAATTGAAAGTTACAAATAGACAAACAGGCAAGTTTTAGTGGTATATAGATAAAGGCAGAATATTCAATAAATACTTCTAAAAACATTGGGTCTTCTAGGCATGAAATAGAAGGAATTATTTGCTAAGGAACATAAGATCAGCCCTAGTGGATCATGACAACCTAAATCTAGCATTTTGTTTTTTACAATGGCCAACCCAAACATTCTGAAGTGTCTTTAAGCCAAGGAAGACCAAGAAACACACCACTCTCCTGCCACTGTCCTCCTGCAACCTGTATTTGAATAGATGCTACTCCCAACAACGAAATAACATGGAATCTTCACAACTAATAGACTATGAAAGCTACACCCTTGATTTAATCAATCTTCTCTTAAAGCTTTCCGAATAGTAGCCATCAAGTCTTGCAGTAATGAATTGCAGAAGTTAATTATGTATTGTATGAAGAAGTGTTTCTATTGTCTGTTTTAAAGCTCTTGTGAATCAGCTACATTAGATAGCTTTTTGTATCAAGTCTAGGCTCGAAGACAACAGGATCACAGTAAGATCCAAAAGAATCCAGTTTTTTTATTTGCTTACACCTAATATACAGAATCTCTCCAGACTAAAGATCATAGACACTTTAGACCTTGTAACCTAATAGATATACTCTGGTGTGACTACCTTGAACCTTTTCCTTCCTTCCCCCCAATTGAGGATTGTACAGTTTCTTGTTTTGAGCCTTTCTCTGGAATATGCTGCCTCTTCCATGGAAAACCGCAGTGCTACTGCCACCATTCCCTCCACCCACTTCTTCTCCAGTCGCACATTCCATCATGCTCTGGTTCTAACATTCTGAGTAGAGAAAATAATCTCCCTTACAACTTTCTCCATGTCATACGTGATTTTGTACATCTTAATCATATCATCCTACAGTTGCCTTTTTCTCTAAGTTTCGTTTTAGCTTTTTTTCATAAGAAAGAATTTGGTCATTTTATTATTTGGATTCCCACTTCTGAATCTTTCCCAATTCCTATGTCAACTGTGACAACCAGAACTGTACACAATAGTTCCAATAGCAATGGTACCATAGACATTGTTACAATAGCATCTTTAGCTTTCAACCTTGGCATGAAATTTCCCATTTTACAGCTGCCATATATAAAGTTGACATTTTCATTATAATATGAACTATGGTTCAAGTTCTTTTTTCTGGTTAGTTACAGACAGATTAGATTGCATTAATGTGAAGTTAGGGTTTTTTTTAATCCCAATGCGCATCTTTTTATAATTGCTTAAATTTATTTGCCATTTGTTTGACCATTATTATTTTTTTCCACTCTAAACATTTCAATATCATCTACAAGCTTGGCCAGCTCCCTATTTGGGCCAAAGTAAAGTTCATTTATGAAAAAGCATCAGTCCCAAAACAGATTCTCAAGGAACCACTTCTTACTTCCATTAATTGAAAACATTTCTCTTTCACTCCTACTTTTTTTCCTGTCTTTGAACTGGTTAGCAACTTATTAGATGACATGTCTTCTTATCCCATTGCTACTAAATTTACTTGGGAAACTTTGATGGAAAAACCTTTTTGAAAAAAACATGCAAGGTTAGCAAAGTCACTTCTATCAATGTGCCTCCAGACACTTGCAAAAAAATCTAAAAGATAGGTGAAATACAATTTATCTTTATGGAATCCATGCTCACTTTCTTCTTGTTACTCAGTGTGCCATGTGTTTTTATTCTGATTGCTGTTTCAACATGTTACCTGGAACAAATATTAAACCAAATGACCCAGACCTCTCTCTCTTTTTTAAAAAAATGGTGTTACATTGGCTACTTCCTAGTCCTCTGGCATCAAATTTATTTTTAATTTTGAAAGTTACATATCTTTACTAGAAAGTTAGCAACTTCACATATGATTTCTATAAGAACTCTCAGGCAGATGCCATTATGGTCTGTTGAATTCTTGATTATTCCCATTTTAAGAACTCATTGTATTAAAAAATACAACAGGAAGAAATATACAAACTAGATTTCGAAAGCTCATTTTTACACTGAAAGGATGCTGGGTAGCACCTTTTAAAATTGTGCTCATTTCAAAAGTTTAAGTAGCGCAACACATCAAAGTTTACTTTGATGCAACACATTTTGTTCTATTGACTTCTCCATAGATAAATTAGTGACTTTAATGTACAGCATATGTGTAGAATAAGATGAGGTTACTTTCATTGGGTTTCTGTGTGTTTGTCTGAGCCACAGATTTTAACAAAGGACATTTTAAAAACTATAACTTTGCTTTAAACCAAAGCTTCATAAATTGGGGCGAAGGGGAACACTTTGAAAGTTAAAAAAGGTTTTTTTAAAAAAAACACACACACAACATAATCCAGTTAAGAACTAGTTCCTTTTCATATGTGCACTGTTTTAAAGGTTTAATCTGCTTTCAAAGCAGATTAACAGTGTGTGAGAAGGAGGAGAGTCCCAAAAGGTATGCTTGAGGGGCTAAGAATGCCAAGTTTCAGCACAATGGTTCTTGTTTCTCTTTTCTTTTTATCTACTCTGATCCTACTAACATAAAGCCACTGCAGATGAAAGATCATGTTGCCTCACCTTCTTTTCAATCTTGGCCAATTGTTCCTTATAGAAGGTGTCTCTCCGCTTCAGCTCTTCGTCTTTCCACTGCAGTTCCTTTGCCTAAAATGGAAAGACAAAACAGAAAGTGAGCAGCAGGCAAATGTGACCAGGCAAGCAAGAAGGAATGAAAAGGATGGAGAGGAAGAAAGCACAAGAAAGATGTGTCAGTCCCAATGTACTGTATTGTACCAGGTTGCAGGCAGGAAAACAGAGGCTGCGTCCACAAGGAATTATTTCTAGTCAGTGCAATCCTTATCTCAAAAAAGAGTAAGGAAGATAAATAGTCTGAAATGCTTCAGTGCATCTCTGTGACACTTATCAAGTTGAATTGCTGGACCAAAACACGCAGCAGGATGAGAATCCTCTGTTGATAGGAATTGCACACTACCTCCATCTGCAGAATAGAGACTTTACATTTGAATTTTTTTTCTATTTTCTTGTTTAAACAATCCCATATTACTCATTTGGCATATAAAATCATGGAATGTTCCCCAAATTATTCACAGCGATCAATGATAGAGTTAGTGGGGGTTTTTTTCAATTAATGTTAGCTTATTTATTTATTAGATTTGTTGTGGATACCCACTCCAAAACAAAAAAAAACCCCATTAAAATAATGAAGACAGTTAAACTCACATAAACAGACAGCCTGGGCTAAAAACAACTAGAACAATAAACAGCACATAAATATGACAGGGATCCTACCAATAAATACATAACAACCACTTTAACCTCAGATCTGGGAACAGAACCAGGTCTTAAGGGGTTCAGGAATACGGGTGGGGGAGGCACCCACACCTCTGGGAAGAAAGCTATTTCAGAGAGTGGGGGTCTCTGAAAGAAGGCATACTTCCTTGGTCCCACAAGATGGCAGTATTTAACTGAAGGGATCTGGAATGCACCTACTCTGCTTGAACAGGCCAGGCAGGCAAAAACAACTGAGACAGACAGTCCCTCAGGTAACCAGGCTCTATGCCTCTATGCTATTGGGGACTCTCCTTCTATTCCTCTACCTTTCTTTTGGCAGTATAACACCCAAGGCATAACACCATCAAAACTCACATGTGAGCAGGAGGAATAGGAGTTATCCTGGGGAGAAATCTATAGATGGACATACCTACCACCATTTTTATTTTTTGGGGGGAAAAAACCTTAAAGAAACTAATTAGGAGTACCTAGTATTCTTGGTAATAAACATGATGCTAGAAATTGGCACTAGATTTGCAACATACTAGCCTCCAATAATTAAAAGATCTTTTTAAAAAAATCAATATTAAAAAGAAGGTGGTGCAAACAGAAGTCTCCGGTTATAGTTAGGCACACGAACCCACAGCATGAAGCACTGCAAAAGGAATATGAAACTATGATAGGGTAAACCATTATTGTTTCCCAGAACAGTCAATCTTTGATTAGTTGATGTGGACAGAAGTATTCCTTGATGGTTCAGACATGTCATTTTGTGGCCAGCTGCCACAGTAAAGAAGCAAATAATCTAAAAAAATTCAAGTAGTCAATTGTCTTCTTTTCTGTTGGGCAAAAAACAAAGGACTCTGAACAAGAGAAAACAAAACGATTATGTTACAAACCCATGCAACTATATTTTTCCTTTTGCCATGCATGTCACATTTCATCAAGACTACTGCTAGCAATTAATTCCAATAAAGCATCAGAACCTCCAGCCAGCATAGCCAATAATAACAAGAGATGCTGGAAGTTCTAATTCACCAACATCTGGCATCCCATTCCTGCTTTACAGCGAGCAATTTGATTACTTCTTTGTTGAATATAAGATGCAATGGGGCTTTCTAAAACCATTTAGACTTACACTGGCAAATTCTTCTTATGCAAATGAACTTTTCAATCCCACCAGTATTTAATTTAAATCAAATGGACTATTTAAGGCTTGGTATAATTAAACGAAAAGTCTTCAGGAAGTATGGTGTGGTGGCAAATCTTTATTGGACTTACTTATAGTTAAGAATTGCTAGAGTTGCTGATATGTGGACTGGAAAAGATGTTACGTATGGGATTTACTTACAGTTAAGGGTTGAGATACAGAATGATGAGTTTCGTATCTGTTACTGAATGTGACTGTTTGGGGGTTCTGGACTTTTTGCTGACACGTGGATTGGAAATGATGTTCTTTAAGCTATAGTTAAAAAATGATTTACAGGATGAAGAGTTTTATATTTGTTAACTAAGAGGAGGTGAAGAAATAGTGAAATTGTTTATACTGTTGTGATGAGGGTGGGAAATGTCTTTTTTAGGTTTTTATTTTCTCTATTTTTCTTTCTTTCTTTCTTTGCTTTCTTGCACCTTTTATTCTTTTCCTTGTATTTTTCTTTTTTTCTTTTTGTCTTTGTATTAATTTTTATTATTGAACTTAAATTTTTTAGGAGGGAGGGAGGGAGGGAGGGAGGGAGGGAAGGAAGGAAGGAAGGAAGGAAGGAAGGAAGGAAGGAAGGAAGGAAGGAAGGAAGGAAGGAAGAAAGGATGGATTTCTGATGCTCTGTCAACTTCACCTAAGAAAACTCAGTAGGGAAGGTAGCTGTTCTCCTTCAGACCAATCCATCTCAAAGGTGTGTTGTTGTGAGGAAATAGAAGGTGGAAGGAGCATCAAGTATATTTGCTGCCTTTAGTTATTTAAAAAACAATAAAGGCAAGATGTAGTTAAATAAATAAATAAAAAGAAAAGATTATCGTATTTAAAATGTCCTCTTCATAATAACGAAGAACTAAACTAAGACTTGAAATGTGGGATATTAAGAGAGTGAGACTGAAAGAGCTGTTGATCAACTTAATAATGAGTTACATTATAGATCGGAAATTTGGATGGGGAGGGGAGTTTTATTTGCAACTTAAGACTTTTTTCCAATAATCTGTTTGTTTCAGAATGACTCTTAAGGAAGGGAGGATGCAAAAAGGAAAATGAATTGTAAAACATTCAGCATAGCTTAAATAATGTGGTTGGTTTTAACATACAGCTAAAGCTGAAACTGAAATACCCATCCTTGTGATGCTAGAAATATGTATGGTATCTCCAGACAGTGCATAACCTGAAATATTCATCATAACAAACATTATGAAATTGGGTTAGGCAACCACAGATATTTTGAATGAACTGACAATACATATTAACAGCACTCCATGCCAGTTATTTCCTACCTAAAGTCATAAATCTTTACTATGTCAGAACAGACGGACTCTTGTGGAAATTATAGTTTCAGAGAGTATGGACACCACAGGTTGCCACAAAGTTTCAGAGACATTTTCCATGTAAAACACCTATACGCACAAAGGAAGAAAAAGGATGATGTTGTATAGAAATGTAGCTGAATTCTAACTAAAACGTTTATGAGTTATGTTTTCATTTCATGTTGGATTTTAGGAAGCTGAACTGGGACGTAAGAATCATGCAGGAAAACTGTGTGGACTGCCTCGGGCAAAAGGTTTTAGGAGGTGATGAAAGGGCAGCAGATGTAGGAGATGACCAGGCTGATCCCAAGGGCAGAATTAAATGCTTTATCAGTTTGGAGCCTGTACAACCCCCTAAGAGACCTAAGTCCAGCCCCCCATGAAGTCCATCGTTTCTTATCTGGCGCCAATTTGCCATGACCGTTAGTGGTTCAGATTCTTGTGTGTAGGTAGCATGAAGTAAACTTGTAGTACTTTTGAACTACATCCTGGTTCCTGACTTCTTGCACTTGACATCAGGTTGTTAGTTATATAACCGTCTGGGAAAACTTGTCTGGGATGAAGGAATGGATGTACAGACAGTAATAGTCTTACAAGTCACAGTATTGTGAGCCAAAATAATCTATCTCAGGGCTTTTCAACCAGTGGTACAGGTACCACCTGTGGTACATTGGCACCTGGCAGGTGGTACGCGACCATCCTAGAAAAGTGGTAGCAGGGGAGGGGAATGAGCTGAACCGGTGGCAGCACCGCATAAGCCTGAGCGAGAGCTGGCTGGAGTTGCAGGGCTGTCAGGGCTCAGTGGAAGCACCAGGATCAGCGCCAGGCTCCAGCTGGAGCTTGGCGCTGATCCTGGTGCTTCCGCTGAGCCCTGAAGAAGCACCAATCAGCTGGAAAGCAACACTGATCCTGGTGCTTTTCCTGAGCCCAGAAGAAGCGCCAATGAGCTGGAATGTTGCAGCCTCTCCAGGGTCTTGTGATTTACATTCAGATGCTTGGCAACCGATTCATATTTATGACGGTCACAGTGTCCCAGGGTCATGTGAAGTGACCAAAACCTGCTGCAACCACCCAGCAGACGGGGGGAATAAAAATCAAACACCCCCCACCCCACCCCCGCTGCCAATCCTCAACAGAAATGCTCAAAACAATGGAAACCTTGGACAGGAGGAAGAGCATCACCGGGCGGGCAAGCAGGTGTCTGGCTCGGCTGTGGCTTCGGGGGCACTTTTTTCAGTGCCATTTTTTTTTGTCATCAAGTTTTTGACACCTTGCTAGGTGACTAGTGGTACTTGGATATTGCCATATTCTAAAAGTGGTACAATGGGTGAAAAGGTTGAAAATCCCTGATCTATCTGGTTAGGGATGTTCTGCACTTTACTTGGGAGAGGCATCACCAGCTACTTAGCTTTAAGCAACATATTAAAGGGAGGTTTAATGCTTGGGAACCTTTGCCCCCAGGCCCCACCTTCATGCATTTTAAGTGACAGGAAATCTTTTTCTTCTGCCACAAATGTAAATATCACAGAAATCACAAAAGGAGATGAGAAATGGATGATGAAAGGGCTTTGGGATTATTCAATCGCTTCTAAAAAGCAGGCAATGAACACTGCTGATATTCTATGAGTAAGGACAAGGTCTGCTTTCTCTTCTCTCATTTTAGTAACGATATAGGAACTATTCCACTCCAATTTAAGTAGCATGAGAGATTCTCTCTGTGAGATATATATTTGTGCTTTCCCATGCAATCTCTCCCATGGGATGGTCAACACAGGTGTTGAAGTGGAGGTTCGTTCTCCGAGCTTGTGGGTGATTTCCAAGGGTATTGTGAGGGGTCATGTATGGGTTACGTCAGGTGAGGGTCTTGTGATGGGGAGGTCATGTCGGGTGAGGATCATTGGGAGATGAAGTGCTGGTGGGGGGGTTGCGTGGGTTGTTGAGGGTCAGTTCCATCACTGGTTGGTTGTGCGATTGATTTGAATTCTCGGGTTTGTAAGCTGGTTGTAGGCTGATGTGTCTGTTGATGGAATTGCTTGGTGGTTATTGGTGTCAAATGGTGTGTGTGTGTGTCTTTTATTGTCCTATTTACAGTTACTTAGAAATACACATTATTAATTCAGTGGGGTTCCAAGTAAACATATATAAAATTATGTAAGTTAAGAATTGTGGTATAATGTAGTCTGGATTCCCAGAAGGAAGGGGCTGCATTCCAGAAGAGCAAGAGACAGAGAAGTTTAAATAGTTTGGCTGGGAGGAAGAAGGTCAAGACAGCTCCTCCTTAGACGTTCTCAGAGTATATCTTTAATGATGCAAGTACTTTGCAAGATTGATGTCAGGCTCCAAAAACCAAGAAAGACAGGTTTAGTTATTTCAGAGCAATTTCTTTTATTGTTTCTCATCTATAGACAGAAATCTTGATAGATTAAATAAAATAAAATTGAACTTAATTTATATTGCATATATATAGTCTGTACACATGAAGCAGCATTTTATACTAATTGAAGTTTTTAAACCATCTGCAAGGGCAGCACCATGATTAACATATTCAGCGCTTCAAGGTGCTGACCATCATCTTTAAAGCGCTCCATGGCATCGGACCTGGATATCTTCGAGACCGCCTCCTGCCGCAGATTACCTCCCATCGGCCAGTCCGCTCCCACAGAATGGGTCTCCTCAGGGTGCCGTCGGCCAGACAGTGCCGGCTGGCGACCCCAAGGGGGAGGGCCTTCTCTGTGGGAGCTCCCACCCTCTGGAATGAACTACCCCCAGAGATCAGGGTGATCCCTGATCTCCCTTCCTTCCGCCGCGCCCTTAAGACATGGTTATTCCAGCTCGCAGGACTGGCCTAGGGGAAAATTTTTAATGGGGGTTTTAAAGTAATTTTAAATTAATCAGACCAATTATTAATATTTGTTTTTAATTATGTTTTAATCTGTAGTTTTGGGATTTGCATTTTTATCTGGTTGTTAGCCGCCCTGAGTCCGCAAGGAGAAGGGCGGGATATAAATATAAACAATAAATAAAATAAATAAATAAATAAATAAAACATATTGCAGTAATCTAAGCAAGAAGTTACTAGAATATGTTTATCTGTATTCAAGTAGTGTTACATCTGGGGTACTAGCCTAAGCTGGTGAAAGGTCCTTCATGTCTCAGAAGCCAATTCGGCTTCTTTTCTTCTAATAACAGAGATAATTCCAGAAACAACTCCAAGTTATGAACTTGATCCTCTGGGGAAGTACGACCAAACACTGTTGAGCAGAAAGCTCAACAGCATTTCTGTCTCTGGACTGGGTTGTTATCCCTGATCTACTTCATTACTGTAGGCAAGCTCTGAAGCAGCAATTTCACTACCTCACCCAAAGCTGATTGGTGCCACGTGGTATCAGCAGAATGATGACCATTTCACTCTAAATTTCCAAATGACATTATTCAGCAGTTTCATGTAGGTGTTGAACAATATGGCGAATACAACAGAATTTTGTGCAGTCTCATAGTATAAATGCCACAATCAAGCAGAAATCCCCATCTTGATACAGAGAGAACATTTCAATGCCAATTTAAAGTGGGACTCATACCTAGCAAAGAGAACATCTCTGAAATACCATTGGCCAATGGTTTCAAAAGTGGTTAACAGATCCAGGAGAATCAACAAGTTTGCATTCCCTCTGTCTCTCCCTTTGTCTCTCTCTCTTTGTCTCCCCATCCACCCACCCCTCAGCAAAGATAACCCAACAAGGTAACTAAGGCAATTTCAGTGAAAAAAACGAATCTAAACTGCAACTGAAATGAACTTAGAAAATCTCTTTCATCTGAAAATCCCTGGATCAGTCATCTACCCAACGAGATGCTAGTCTCCGGCCTGTAATGATTACTTCTGCTAAGTCTAATAGTTGTCCCCCCACCATAGGAGTAGCCCACTACAGCCACTACTTTAATGAACAATTTATACTCTTGGATCTAATCTCATGAGCACCCTCTTCCTATGACATGAAATCTATCATGAAGGACAAGCAAACATAGAATTGGCTGAAGTCACCCAAGTATCATGTCTGCATCGTAGAGCCTTAAAATCTGAAGCTCACTCAAAGCAATCTGACCAGCACAGTCTTGTATACTTCTACAGACTGAACTGTTGGAACTATACAGTCTACGTTAATGCAAATTTGATCAATTTTGCTTCCAACTGAATAGTTGCAACCCCCAAAGCTCAGAACATCTTGGAAAAGCTCCTCTGGGTAACACTGAGGGGGATACAATGGGGATGGAAGAAAACACACCAGTTTGAAATGCCAAACTCTCTCAGGAGAATTTGGAACATAACACTATTGTGAACTGGGTTATGCTGGCGGGAAACCAGCTGTACTTCCCCCCCCCCCCAATAAAAACCAGCACCATGCATATGGTGGTACGTTTCCCACAGTTAACAGCAACATTTCTCTCAAGTGCCAAACTTTGTGTGTACTTAATACGGGAAGGGATTTGGGAGTGTGAAGTCATCCCTAAGCACCTAGTTATTTCACCATTTTGAAATATGTTGGAAGCTTTTGAGTTAACAAGACGATTCTTCTTTCAGCAAGACATCTGATATACAGCCAAACCAATGATAAGCTTGCTTTCTTCTCTCTCTCTCTCCCTCCCTCTCCCTTTCTCTCTCTCTTTTGAAGCAAAAAGGACTAAATAGCAAAGCCACATGGAACTGCAGGAGCTCAGCATACTCACAAAAATAAATGGCAAGCCATATACACACAATCTTGTATTATTATTTTTGACTTAAGCAATAACGCAGCTGCAGCAGAATACGAACAAGACCATAAACATCATCGTGGCTTCAGACTGAGGCATTTATGAGAAAGCCAGAGCACTTGCTGGTTGTCAAGGGCTTCCAAATCTCCCTTATTTCTTGGGGCAACACTTACTTGGCAGCCTATTCTTTAAGTGGTAACTTCTTCTGTGAGCTGACCTTTATTATCACAATTATTTATCTGAGGGGGACCAGTAATAAGAGACAAACACTCTTGCAGCCCAAAGCAGACAGAAAGTTGCAAAACAACTCTGTTTCTAGAAGTTGCCACCATTTGAAACAGCACAAGAGATCATACGTCAACTCTTGGAAAGATTATTAAGAATTTAGCTGCATAGTGCCAGCAAATCTTTGGCCCCTGTGCTGCCAACCTACTCACAGAATTAAATATGTACAGGTCAAACCATTTTCATCCATGACAAGAACAAAAATTAGTTCTCATCATTATGCCACATTTTTGGCATTTGTTTGACAATCAATAACTTCGTCGTGACAGTCACCTGCTTTAATTTTGTTTTCCCTCTCAGGAATCAAAACTGTATGGATTTGCATTTAAACAGAACTGGACCTCATTAGTACTGGATGGGAGACCATCAGGAAATTCCATGGCTGTAAGATAGAGTGGTTAGTTGAAAAAAAAGTCTCCAAAGAAGAGGAAAAGGCCAATCATTTTGGTAATTTAGCCAAGAAGACTGAATGCCTATTTAATGACAAGTGTTACCGGACTCCCCTAGCGATTGAACATGGAAAGAAATTATTAAATCCCAGGGATTTAATCCTTGGTTGTATAAACAGAGGCATGGAATCAAAATCACGTGAAGTATTAGTACCACTTTATAAATCCTTAGTAAGGCCACACCTGGAATATTGTACTACATCTAGTTTTGGTCACCACATTACAAATAAGACGTTGAGACTTTGGGAAAAAGTGCAAAGAAGAGCAACTAAGATGATCCAAGGCCTGGAGACTAAAACATACAAAGAGTGGCTGCAGGACTTGGGTTTGGCTAGTCTAAAGAAAAGAAGAAATAGGGGTGACATGATAGCAGTGTTCCAGTATTTGAGGGGCTGCCACAAAGAAGAGGGAGTCAAGCTATTCTCCAATGCGCCTGAAGGCAGGACAAGGAGCAACGGGTGGAAACTAACCAAAGAGAGAAGCAACCTAGAACTAAGGAGAAACTTCCTGACAGTTAGAACAATTAACCAGTGGAACAACCTGCCTCCAGAAGCGGTAAATGCGCCAACCCTGGAAGTTTTTAAGAAGAAACTGGACAGCCATTTGTCCGAAATGGTATAGGGTTTCCTGCCTGAACAGGGGGTTGGACTAGATGACTTCTAAGGTCCCTTCCAACTTTATCATCATCATCATCATCATCATTATCATTATTATTATTCTCCAAAGAACCAAAAGGCAGGATAAGAAACAATGGTTAGAAACTGACCAAAGAAAGAAGCAACCTGGATTTAAAGAGAAACTTCCTAACAGTGAGGACAATTAACCAGTGGAACAGCTTGCCTTCAGACGTTGTAGGTGCTTCATCACTGGAGGTTTTTAAGAAAAGACTGGATAGTCACTTGTCTGAAATAGTATAGGGTCTCCTGCTTGAGTAGGGGGATGGACTAGAAGACCTCCAAGGTCTCTTCCATGTCTATTCTGATTGATTGGAATGGTAATCATATACCATAGTGATTTTCTGAGCAAATGGGAATGGATATTCAGAATCTATACCAGGTCAGATCTCACATCCTTCATGCTACTGCAGTGCAACAATCTCAGAAAAAAGGACTTCAATTTTCCCTTATTTCTAGTCTTCATAATGGTCAGTGATGATGGAAGTCTGTTCCATTTTGTGTATTCCAGGTTCCTCATTCAGGTAAGTCCACCATATAAGGCTGGAATCCTCCAGCCGCTAACTGCCTCCCTGGCAAGAGTCAAATGAGGATGTTTTTACCTTATATATTATACAGACATTATCGGGGAATAAATTTACTTGCATTTCAGAGTCTACATGCATATATGTGCGGAGCCTTATGTGTATTTCACTGGGGAAATCAGTAAGATAGGCACATATTCTGAAGGGATAAGACAAAAAGAGGAACCCTGGAGTATGCCTTAGTGCAGAACATTAATCTCAATACAGTCTAAATATTGGCAAACTATACATCAATTAATAATATATTGCAATTAAGTACACAGTGATGCACATTGGCGCAAACATTTCACATATAGATTACTGAGATCAAAATGGTAAGTAACTAGGGAGAAGCTGTTGGGATCATAGTAAACAACTCAATGTAGTTATAAAAAGACATGCTAGGATTTATTAAGAAAGTAACTCTCAATGTAGTCATAAAAGGGCATGCTAGGATTTATTAAGAAAGTAACTGAAAATGAAAAATGTTCATGCTCTGAGGCTATCAGTACATTACATACACTTTCTAATTGGGGAGATGCATATACAACAGTATGTCAGTTTGAAAGGTAATCTCTAGATTACTGGTCCTATCTTGCATAGGATAGCATGAGCATGAGGTAAAACTGGCTTTTAAGAGCACTAATGACAAAATGTGCTAAAACTGATTAATACTCTCCTGACTTTTAACATTGAATATTGCACAGAACATAGATAAACCAAAGGGAAATAAGCTAGACTACTTCTTTGTCTAACTAAACTATGAAAACCCCTCCATTGTCACATGAGCAGAACCATGATCGGTGACCGAGGTCAATATCTATACGCTTATGACATATAAAAAGAATGACTTTGAAGTACAATAAAAAGACAAGCATGAAGTCCAAGAAAAATGTTTTGTATGTGAAAGTAGAAGAGGAAGAATATGCTTAGGATCACAACTGAGACCACAATTTCCATTACTAAGCAAGGTGGTTGTTAAATGAGTAACACCCAATTTTACTATCTTTTTCGCAATGGTTGTTAAATGAATCCCTGCAGTTATTAAGCGAATCAAGCAGTCCTCACGCAAATCCAGGTTCCCCCAATGACTTTTCTTGTTGAAAGCCAGCTGGGAAGGTTTGCAAATGGTGATCATATGACCCCAGGACACGGCAACCACTGTAAATAGATACCAGTTGCCAAGCACCTGAATGTTGATCATGTTGACCATGGGATGCTGTGACAAGTGTAAGACAGCTGGTTGCAAGTCACTTTTTTCAGCCCTGTTGTAATCTTGAGCCATCGCCAAATGAATGGTTGTAAGTCGGGGACTACCTATAACAGATCTGAGTGAAGATAGCCTGATCTGATTAAAAAATACATGCATGACAATGAAAATATAGGTTAATTAGGAGCAAAAGATCTAAAATATACATCAAAAAGCATGAACTGATGTCATCTGAAGCAGAGTTCCCCAACCTTTCCAGCTTTGTGGACTGGCAGAGGCGGGGGGAGGGGGCATGGTTCTACACAACTGGCTGGCAAGAGCACATGTGCATGCAGCTCCATTTGCTCAAGGGGTGTGCACGTGTGCCAACTGCTCATGCAAATGGAGCGCGCGTGCATACGCTCGCCCACTGCTCACACAAGTGGGGATGTACGTTTCCGTGGCCCGGTTGCAAACAATTCATGGCCCACTAGTGGGCTGTGGCCCAGAGGTTGGGGACCCTTGATCTAAAGCACATATAGAAGTAGCATTTCATAGGTAGTGAACAGTTGCATGTTATGTTAACAATTGTATGCTATGGTGATTATGGAAGACTTTCTGGGAATAAAATGTAAGCATACATCCATTGATTATATACATGGTAAATATGTGTTGAGTCATATAGAGAGAATGAGTATTAAATTGCAAATCAAATATATGAAAGAAAAACAGATAGGGACTGGGACCAGGGACTCTTCAGCTTAGAAGGAAAGAATTTGAAATGGGATATGGCATGCAAAATCTTGCATGCCATGGAGAAAATGTAGTTATTTTTCCCATTCTCAAAACATTAGGACCAGTATCCATTCTATGAAACTGTCTGCAAATGAAGTTAAAATAGATAAAAGAAAGTACTTCTTCATACAATGCATAGTTAACCTGTCAGAATTCATTACAAGGCTGTTTATAGTCATAATTTGGATGGCTTTTAAAGGGGGTTGAATAAATTCATTGAGAATAGATCTATCAAGGGATATTAGTCTTACAACTCAGTTCCTTTAGGTTGAAGGCATAATGCATTTAACTACCAGTTTTAAGGGAACATAATTGAAGATGTGACCACTCTAGAGATGTTTCTTTGGTCAGGGTAACAAGCACAGTGCTAAATTAAATTGACTCTTAGTTTAATCTGCAAGGCTATTTTATGTTCTTATGCTTAACAAAATAATTACATATCAAATGCAATTTTCATCAGAACAGCAATCTTAACTATCAGTAATAGTCTCCCTTTCTAGTAAGCAATAAAGTGATTCATAAGAGATTATGATAAAATCAGAATATACTATCTACAATAGGCTGCTACGTATACTAATGTTTCTCCTTGAACTGTATCAGTAATCATCTATTTATATTGTGGTAATAAAATAGACAATTTAGAAGTCTAGCAAGATAGAAAGATTATACTGCCCATTCCTGAAGGCTCTTAGAGGCCAACAACATCAACATACAAAAAATAATGGTTCCAGAAAAGCCCAAGTACATATCAAAACAGAAACATCAATTCATGAAAACTGAACAATCCACTTTCAAATCATGGCATGTCCTCCTCCTACAGAAAACAAACTTTGAAGTTTTCTAACAGGCCAAGAGGGAAGAGACTGAGTCTCTGCTGGGAGAAAGTTCCAAAGAGTGGAGATGGATACTGAAAACAACTTTGGAGACCCTATCAAATGAGAATCTCATTGACCTATAGCAGGGGTAGGCAACCTTGGCTCTTTTATGACTGTGGACTTCATAAAAGAGCCAAGGTTGCCTACCCCTGACCTATAGGGACCCTATATTATCCTCCTAAGAAAACAAAGAACAAAGAACAGTCTAAGAAACAAATCCTCCTTGATTAATGGCATGAATAGTCACTTTTCTGAAGTTACAGATTCACACATTTTAGAAGAAACAAAATTAGAAAATAAAAAACGGGGAAAACCTTGTTAAAGAGATTAATGGTTCAAACCCACCACAGAACTAGAAGCAACTCTATAGATTAAAAGTCTATTTATAGAAGTGGACATTTCTGAAAGGTTTTACTATTTATTTATTTTTCTTCTTATTAAGTTTATTTACCAACCATCCAGCTGTGAGGCTATTCTGGGCAGCTTACAATAGTAGAACGTAAAATTATTTTTACAAATGTAAATATAACAATAATAAAAAAATGAAATAATAAAAAACAAATAAAGTACAGCAATATGGGGATGGGGGGGATATTCCAGAAAAGGCTCTTCTTGGGGATCCTGCCAGCAGGAGTTCCTTGACTGACAGGATCCACAGCAGGCCTCCTCTGCCAGCACAAGTGGAACCACCCTGTCCTAGTGGGACCGGACAGTTCATCAAGTAACCAGGAGCCATGCCGTGGAGGGCTTTAAAACATCATGAATTGCACCCAGAAACAAACCAGCAGCCAGTACAGCTCGCAGAGCAGCGGTGTAACATGGGTCATTCTATTTATATTTGGTAGAGAGATAAATTCCACACTGTATTAGCTAATATTGACAGATAGCACATTCAGAGTATCAAGAGTTAGGATACAAGGTTAAGAGGCTGAACTAAGAGTCAAACACCATTTTGTCTCTCATTCCCAGTCATACAGGATAGCTTTCCAATCTGCCAGTATTTTAGCCACATAATAAGCCTTGGCCAAATATTATTGAATTTCTGTGCTAAACCAACTGATACAAAATAAACTTCGCAACAAAAACCTTGGGGAGGCATCACAGTAAATCATACCAGAAAAGATTTATTCTTTTATGATTAAGGGAGGAAAAACAACCCAAGAATAACTTCACTCCAGTTGCAACAAGTCACTGGAGAATAATGCATTAATGTTTAAATGAATCACTTAAGTGAGATGGACATTGAAGAAATCGATAGATAAATAAAATAATTGGCAAATAAAATAAATAATTTTAAATTCTCCTTATGACCCAGAATATTTTCCAAATCACTAGCATAAAAATGTGTATATTGAGGACTTCAATGTCCACCTAAAAACAAACTCTTGGTATAGACATAATTTGGGACAGATAGGAATTACATACAGATATTCTAGTCATGAACCAAAGAGTGCAATTCTATGTATACTTATGAAAACAGGAAAACTTTATTTCTTAAAAAACATTCATAGGATTCTGTATAGTTCCAAACACTATTAACTGTTTTGCCTGTGAATTTACTGTAGTACTGGCTTCACATTAAATAAGGAGCTGTAACCTATCATAGGTTTGGGTGTGTATTTATATGCTCCCCTAATTTACAAACTGCTATCCACAGACATTACTATTTTTAAAAGGTTCAAGATTCCATGTCCTCCACAATGATAATAAATGTGTCCAGCTAATACAAGGCTGTCAAACCCAATTGCATCGGGACTTGTTTTGCCCTTGTGGGGCCGGGATGGGTCTGGCCTGTACGGGCCGTCTATGTGACATGCCTGAGCCAGTATCTGGCCCCACTGAGGCAACAGGGCATGTAATAGATTTGTCATTCCATTCAGGTGCAGCTGGCGATCAGAAGGTAGCAGAACTCCACAGGCAATTAATACTTGATCGGTTTTAGGATGATAACTAGCATGAACCTCTAAAGGGACCAGAGAACAAATTAAAATGGTCTGATTTAGTATTTTTCACATTGTCTTTTGCCAATGCCAGCTTGTCTCTAAAATAGCAAGACAGCCTAGGCAGTTACACTATTCCTCTTCAGAGTGTTCTTCCTTCTGAGAGTCCCTTGCTTTATTAGAAAAGAGAAAGTGATGAATCAAATGGAACATTAGTTGGAGTGCAAATGGAAGAGTTCAGACTGAATATGGAGTAGATCTATCTAAGCTTTTATTTACTTCTCTGCATTCACATAAAACAGGTTGACACTGCTTTTCCATATAGTGTGATACTTCCTCCATCAGGATGATGGAATGAACCAGAACAGTTGGCAGCACACTGAAATGTATTTATTAAACTTTTATGCCACCCATCTCTCCCACAAGGTGACTCTTGGGGGCTTAAAAGTTATGAAACAATTGATCAGGAGAGCCCTGATGGCACAGTCATTAGAAAGCAGTATTGCAGATAAACTCTGCCCACAATCTGGAGTTTGATACTAACGGGGGCTCAAAGTTGATTCAGTCTTCAATCTTTCTGAGATCAGTAAGGACCCAGATTGCTGGAGGCAATATGCTGATATTGTAAATCGCCCAGAGAGTGCTGTAAAGGAGTGGTCCCCAACCTTTACGGCCCACCACTTGGGCAAGTTGAGTTGCGCATGCGTGTGCGCCAACCCCCCCACTCGTTCAAGTTGAGCTGTGCACACAGGCTGACCAGCTGCTTGTGCAGCCCAGTTCTGAACGGTCCACAGCCCGGTAGTGGGCTGTGACCCAGGTATTGGGACCACTGCTGTAAAACACTATGGAGTGGTAGATAAGTCTAAGTGCTATTGTTATTGCTAAATGCAATTTGCAAAGTTGGTATCTATGTGCCCTGTTATTTTGATTATTTTCAGCTTACAGATTTCAAGAATGTGGACAGTATGTGAAGACGTGAAGGTTACAACCTCCTTACTAAAGGAGTGCTCTTCAGCCTTATTAAATTAGCTAGCACAGGAGCAGCTTCTTGGTTAAAGGAAGTGATCAATGAAGGCAAGGGCATTTTAAAGATGCCCCTGCTTTCAGAGACCTCTCTTTCTGCTATGTGAGACAATGTATCCTCTTGAGTTGATCCCAAGCTATAGTAAATACTATGTTGTGAATTGTTTGCAATAATTTCTCTGCTCATCTTTTTCATTCTGAAGCCAGAAAACCCAATATAAATAAAATTAAATACAATGTGCACTTTCCTGTCTACACCAGCGTGACTAATTTTCTTTCTTTCTCTTTCTTTCTTTCTTTCTTTCTTTCTTTCTTTCTTTCTTTCTTTCAGAACACAGTTTGTTTTGTTTTGGGAGAGGGGTACAATAAAGAAAACTACAAACAAAAAACACACAACGGTTAGTGAAGTTGTTTGGCATGATCACATGTTAATCTAATGAATGCAGAGTCGGAATAGACAATATTTCAGCAGGAAGAGACTTCACCTTCCAACACCAAGAGCTGGAAAGAACAGGACGATCACATTAGCAACAGGCAAGGTGAGAGCCAGAAAGTATTTTTCAGGTTTTGGGGAAAAATAACTTTTCTTTTAGGGGTGCTAAGCCATTCTATGGGCATTGCCATATGGAGAACTATTCCTTACCTGTACTAATGCCAGCTAGATTCTAATCCAGTTTAAGAAACCTCTGTACAGATTAGGACACTGCCAATGGCTTGCCAATGCTCAGTCCAGATGGCTGGCTACTGCAAGCGCCCACAACACTGCAATTCCCCTGCTGTTCTGCCCTTCCAATTTTCTGGGGATTGATTGTTTAAATAATTATTTAAATGTTTACATAATTCATCTCTTTGGTGGAGACAAAGGAACTATGATAAGTTCTTTGTCCAATATTGAGAAACAAAATGTAATTTAGGCTCATGATTTAGTGGCTTTCCTTGCCCATCAATCAACTTAATGGAGCACCATAGTGAAAGGAATATATGGGTACAGTTTGCATATAATGCTAACATTGGTTACATGTTTGTTTCTTTTTGGAATGCTAATTTCTGGCTTAACACAAGGTTGGAAAAATAATTGAACTGATAGCCATGCTTGTTCAAAAAACAACTTCCATGCCAGATGTGATATTGTCAAGATATTCTGGCCATCCCTTCAGTCGCTAACACTTTCCTTACTAAAACCAGCTTACTTGGGGACTGATTTTGAGCACCTGGGCACTCTTCCAAACAAGGCAGTAGGCTGCAACTATCAGAAAGTTTCAATTTCTAAGCAATCATATGGAGTCTATGTAATTAAAGATATTAGAAAGTAGATAGTTAGCAACTTGCTTTGCAACATGCAAGGTTTTCATTTAATTTTAGTTAAATTAAAACAATATCTTTTTTAAAAAATCAAGTCACTCAGCAACAGCTCCCAAGAGGAGTGTTGGCAGCCACATTCATAACCATGGGCACCGTGTTGATAATCATAGCTTACAATTATGTGTCAACCTGGACACTATGGCTAAAAAATTATGTTTTGGCACTGTATATGAACACAGTCATAAACTATTTAAGGGTGTGATATAGGGAAGCAATTATATAGGGATTACCCTAGTACAGTATATTTGAGAAAAAATACACCGAAAAGCCTGCATTAGGCCTCAAAAGGAAAACAGAGAGTAGATTACAATATTCATAAATAGCTCAGCATAGCTGTTTGACAAGGAAAAATAACAGGATCTCTATCTGACCCGATTATCCATGGATCAGGAATAATTGTTTAAATGAAAAATTGATTTTTTTAAAGTGAAGAATCTACATGGGCCAAGGGGTTTCTATGGTGATAAGTATTAAAAATACCAAAGCTGTGACTTGGCCTTTATTTTCTACATGTCTATCTCTCTCCTTTCTGCCTCAAATATTTTCATTCTATTGAAAGACTGAGACTAGTGCTGGTATTAAATGAAATAAGTAAAGATGTGTTCCTCACAAAAAGAAATAAGGAGAGAAATTAGCTACCATATAATCAATTTTAGAGAAAAACCCTGGCGCAATAGCCAGTTCTAATATATCCCAAATGTAGTGTTTTGTAAAGATGGAAAGCTTCAGTGCATGCTTGCTCTGTATTGTGATTCAAGGACAGCATCACTCTCTAATGCTTCTCAAGTGGCTGCAAATAGACTTGTTGTGCCCAAAGGTAATACTTTCCTACTGAATGAACTGTACCATTGAGATGCCTTAAAATCCCATAACAAACGAAACCTTCATGCTTCTCTTTTAAAGACTTAACATCTCTTCCAAATAGGTTTTCTTTTGTCCCCTATGTTTATTCTACAGACAGTGAAGCCATTCTGGGAATATATGAAAGACCTGGGCATTTTTGAAGGTGAAAATTCATGGCAATACAGAATATGGGTGTCAACTGCCAGATGAAAATGTAGTAAAATATACTCAAATTATTTCAAAAATTCTACATTTTTCTTATGCGTACTGTTAATATCAGTTCTGAGGCACTAGAGGATTTTATTTAACAGTAAAACAAAATCAGCACATGCTTTACTTAAATATCCTAAATATCCTTACCTGACTCATCTAACTCGTAGTTTTGATTGGGTTTTGTTAGGGGTTTTATATTTTAGAGCAAGCTTTTATGTAATATTTACTGTGATTTTTATTATTGCCTGTTCACCACCCTGAGTCCCATAAGGGAGATAGGGCGGTATATAAATTTAAATAATAAATAAAATAAATAAATAACTCAACTCAAACTTCAACAAGAGAATGACAAAGACTATGCAAATCTAAGTATTTACCTGCCCTCCTCCTACCCTTCAAAACTGAAAGGATCATTCTAGATGACCTATGCCATATTACCAGATTACCTGATCTTTGGGAGATCAAAAGGAAATTACAAATAATCTGAGGATGGTCAATTATATATTTACTTCTGTATTCTATAAGTAGCAGGGGGACTGAATAGATGAGCGCTGAAGCTCATTCCTTAATGTTTCTTCCTGGTTAAAAAGATAATTTGAATAGGACCCACATTAGATGCCAGTGGGCACACTTGTCAGCAGCTTTCGGTGTCCAAATTAGCCTTTTAGTCATTTGTAAACAACTTAATGGACTACCTACTAATGAACAAACAGATTGCCTATACCGCATCTTTTTCTCCTCCTCAAATTATTTCTAATGTGGAAGAGATAAAATACTTAACTCCAATCTTAAATTGATGAAGACTAGAAAATATGTAGAACATGCTCTGCTTTTTATCTAACAGGCAGTCTGCCTTTTCCACCAAGGTTATGGAATACTCTTATCAAAAGTAGTAATATATTCATATCATAGCATAGGCACTATGCTATGTGCCATACGCTAGCCTGTTTGCAAATACAGAAAATCTCTTCTATCAGTGACATGTTCCCAGGGGCAGCCCTGCTCTTAGACACACTGAGATTTTTTTGGCTCAGATGCTAGGAAACAGCAGCAACTGATTTAGAGGGGAATAAATCCCTTCAATATGCTAACTTTCAGTCTTTAAGGGCACTGGAATATGATGTCTGATTTGGCTTTTATATGTGGAATGGGAAGGACCTCATTTTACATTTCATCTCAGGTAACATAAAGGTAATACAGTACTCGACTTATAACTACTATTGGGATCCGGATTTGTTCATAAGTCAGGGCATCTACATGACCAAACAGGGTTTTATGTTCATGTTTTATGGTGGTTATTAAGTAAATCACATGATTATAAGTCTGAATCCATTCTCCCAAACAGGCAGATTTTTTTTTTGCCAGAATGCCAAAAATAAAATAAACACACACACACAAAAAAGCCCCATGCAGTCATGTTGTAAATGTGAGTCAGTTTTAGCCAAGTGCCTAAAATGGGGTCATGTGACCATGGGGGATGAGAACATTTTGCTGTATGGGCTATAAAGCACCATCTCCAAGGCCCTTGTAACACCAAACAGTTGTTAAACAACTGGTTGGAGTTTTCATAACTACTGTTACCTACACAATGACATATTCATGGAAGGATTCTGAGAAGTTCCATTATGGAAAAAAAAGTGAAATCAGGTGAACATGGCATGTCTGTAGATGCATCTGCCTGTTGCTCTGGCAATGTATATAAAGATTAGAGTCATTAATAGTAAGAGGAAAAAGGACGTTGTAAGAAGAATAAGAAAACAAGCAAAAATTACAGTGTAACTCACCATCAAGCAGGCCTCTACCAGGGCATTTTAGCATTGTACAGGAATGACTGCTTTCAACCTATATTTGCTTGAGTTTTTATTTCCTCCAGCAACAATTGCTGCCTTTCTGTCACTTGAATAATACGTGGTGTAGTACCATTCAGCTTCTGATGGTCAATCTGGAGAGGCCTTAGCCTGCTGAGGCATATCACCAGATTATAACTAGACTCCCTTAAAACAACCACTGTATGTTCAAAACTGAAACATACAATAGCAAAGAAAATAGGAGGTTTTGTTTACCTTTAAACTTCTATGGTCTAAAATCTAGAATGTAAACTTTAGTGATAACACTGTAGTAGTTACATGCAGTATGCCATTCCCAACCAGTTGCCTCCACAGCCTTTGCTTGCTTCCTCTTCTATTACCTTCCCACCTTTTGTTTGCTATTGTTCCTCATGATAGCTGCGATCACTCTATCTCTGCTATCATTCTTAGTCATAATGCTGCAGTTATTATTATACGCACAGTAGTGACAGTTATGCCAACATTTATTCTGCTTCACACAATCAAAAGTACAACCCTGATTTCCTATACTTAATGTACATTTCTTATTCTAATGTTCATTCAACTTAGAGGTCTTCGATATTTTATTTAAATGCATCAGGGATTATATGCCTGTTGTTTAGTTCAAACCAAGGATACCCACAGAAGAGGCTTTTCCATGAAATTTTATTGGAAGCCCAGACATCTTACATTTTTAACAATCCCACTTATCTCTCCATCTTCTATCACTTTTCTTACCATGAAAAATCTTTGAAAGGAGAAAAAGATTTAGAGATATGCAAACTCACTGATTTGGTAACGGATTATTAGAATTTTGGAATGTTCCTTTCCCTGAAAAGGTGAGTTCTAAACATTCCAAGATGGAATAGCTGTACATATACCATTATTTGATTGGGAATACTAGATGTGTCTATCTGGATGGCTCTCGGGTTTTTTACAAGGGACCGACATGCCATAAAAAACCCTCTAAAAAATCAAAGGGTGAAGAAGAAGAAAGCAAAACAAAAAAAAACCCCTGGTCAATGAAGTTCACACGTACACAATAAATTCTATACATTTACGTTTGTTTCTATATACAAAAAAAATCACTCCTTTTTCAATTATAGCTTTAACATTTTTCTCTTTGAAGAACCTCGAACACTGTCATACTATAAATACTTTAAGCAATGGCTGTGATTTCACTTCCAATGTACTATAAGATCCAGCACAGTCTCAAAATTTTCAATTTTCTATTGTTTATTTCTGTAATTGTTCTTCAGTCTTGACCTTTCATAAGACAAATAGCCATTAGATTTCCTACTAATAAGATTTTGTAGTTTTCTCTTGTGGCCAAATAATTATTCACAAGGGGCTTGGATTCTTGCATCTCGGATCTTTAAATGTTTTAGACAGTGAGTGCTTTAGTTTGGGGCTGACTGCATTGTTAACTTCTGCAACTCTCCAATCATCAGTAGGTGCTATAAGGAAACATCTTTTAATAAAGCTAAATGAAACTTAATGAAGTCATGAGTGTAGATTTAGCAAGAAAATTTCCAGCAATTGTAGAAGTAGTCTTATTTTTGCAAAGTATTCTTCTGAGCGTGCTCAAATTAAGAGGAAACGTGCAGATCTATGTCACTGGCAGCAGAATTTTGATTTCCATTTGATAGCACAATTTGCAAACAGCAGGTTTCCATGTTATGTGATTGCTTAACATTTTTAACAGCTACGAGAATTCAATGCCAATTTATGTTTGCAGGAAGATGTACAATTTCTTCTGTGCACAGCACTGATTATGGTCTGAGGAACGTGGCTTGGGAGGACTGCAGAGTGGGACTGATCTACACAAAAAAAACCCTACCATCGGCAGCAACAAAATACCAAATTATTAGGTTGGTGAATAGTAAGCTACTGATTAATTAATTCTAAATTATACCCCAATCCAAGTAATACTGATGAAGTCTAAAAATGTATGCATATACTATGGCAGGCATCCTGAATCTGAGCTGCTTCCTATTATATTGGACTTGTAGTTTCCAGTATATTCAGCCAGGATAGATAATGAAATCCTGATACTATTGTCTCAATACATCTGGAGAGCACAGTTTACAGAACAGGCTTCTGTAAAAAAAAATCTCTGTATAAAAGAGACTCTGAAAATATAAATGCAAAGTAACAGTAAAACATCTGAAAATGAAAGGATTCTTGATTAGAACTTTTACAATTAATCCAAATCAAAACATGACCTGCAAACTCAGTTTAAGTATTATTTTCTAGTTAAGTGCCATCAAATCAGATTAAACCTTGGGTGACTGCATGAACAAATGCTCATCATTTCAATCAGTCTCCAGCAACATCTAATAGCTCTTCCAAGGCTGGTTCTGTAATCTTGTTTATTCCTTCCACCCATAATATATGTTGTCTTCCTCTTCTTCTATTTCTATCAACCCCAAATATGTGTATTTCCATTTGGTGATCACCACTTCAAAAGTCAGTGAATCGTTACAGTACTTAATTGAGGACTGATTGGTTCTTTTGCATTCCATGGAACTCTTAGCAATTGTTTCTAGATCCATAATTTATTTAATTTATACACTGCCCAGATCACTATACAAAGTGACTCTGGATGGTTTACAGTACAATACAAATATAAATATAAAAACAAATTATTTTTAATTATAACAATTTCTGATGGGACCATAAAATAGAGAAAGTCATAGAAAATGAAGCTAAAGTGTCTGGAACTTTAAAATTCAAACAGACAGGCACTTGTCATATAATATACCAGATTAACAATTGTTAATAAGAAAGACAAAAAAAAAGTCTGGATAGTAGATGTGGCAATACCTGGAGACAGCAGAATAGAAGAGAATTAACTGGAGAAGATAACAAAATAAATACAAAGACCAGCAAATAGAAATAGAAAGACTGTAGCTAAAGAAAGAAAAGGTAATATCAATAGTAATAGGGTGCAAGCCTATTTGGTGCAAGCCCAAAACAACTGGAGCACCACTTGAACACCATCAGCATTGACAAATTCACCATCAGTCAATTGCAAAAGGCAGCTTTACTCAGAAAAGCATACATTCTGTGACAATACCTCTAACACAGCGGTTCTCAACCTATGGGTCGCCAAGCAAGGCTGTCCGCCATTTTTTCCCCCTTTTCCGGCGGGTGCCTTACCTCCCTTGAGCTGGGCCAGCTGGTGGTCGGCCTGCTCCGTCTCTGCCACTTGCCAGCTACGCCTCGGCCAGCGCAGGGGGCGGAACCACACATGTGCGGCGCTCCCGGGCAGGGAAAGTCCTTGACTTACGACCGGTTGGATAGTCCTCGACTTACGACGGGTTTAGTCCTCGACTTACAACCGGTTTAGTCCTCGACTTACGACCGGTTTAGTCCTTGACTTACGACCGGTTGGGGGTCGCGGCATTAAAAAGGTTGAGAACCACTGCTCTAACACTATCAAACATTCACTTCTGCCTATCCCAGGTACTTGGGAAGGACTCGATGCCAAATCCAATCTCCCCCCCTTCCTTCTTCTGATCTCCCACAGCTGGACATATTAATGTATTCGAGGACAGTCCTACTGGCCCTGCGCGATTCACCCCTCGCGCAGGCCTGGCCCATCAAGATCACTAGGGCCCACCTTGAGGATGGGGTTTGGAACCCCGAGAGGTGGCATGCTGCGGGTGCTAATCGAAAATCACTGAAATTGGCCAAATTAAGGTTCTTTTTAAAGGGGTGTTTTAATAAATTTTTAGGGGGGACAAGGGTGGTTGGGAGGGGGGAGGATCACCTTAGGTCAGGACCAGCCATGTCTGAGGG
>NW_015386336.1:70173-76477 GCF_001527695.2 Protobothrops mucrosquamatus
CATGGCTTTTTCAGCAAGCGGGACTGACCTAGGGTGAATTTTAAATAGGGATAATTTTTAATGATTTTAATAAGAGACACAGCTACAAATATTTGGTTTTTTAATTGGCTTTTATTGGGGAAATGTATTATGTTGTTTTAATATGCTGTGAGCCGCCCTGAGTCCCGTGGGGAGAAGGGCGGCATATAAGTCTTAAAAAATAAATAAATAAATAAATAAACATCTGGCTGACTGCAATAAACCATAATTTCTTCTTCTTTCTCTTTTTCTTTCCAGATTTTGTAGACATGCATTAGCACTGGGAAGAGCATTGTTTAACCTTCTTATCTTTGCTGACATAATCTTGTCTAAGTCTGCCATTTCCTTGCTCCACAGGAGCACCACCTTCTGTGACACACTGATCATCTTTATCTATCCCTCAGATCAAGAAAGCAAAACTACCCGCCGCTTTAATTTTCTTGTTGTCAACTATGTATGCTGATTATTTTTAATACTTTATATTAATATGATCGTTAACATTCTATTTCTATTTTTATAATTAGCTCTTCTAAGTCTCCTTAAATGTGGTGGACAAAGTTGTGTTATCTAAATATCTCAGACTGCAAGCCTTGTATTTTGATCTAGCTATCATATTTTCCAATCTTACATTCTAATAGTATCGTAGACCTACAAAATTGGAAGGGGTCTTATAATCATCTTGCCCAAGTTTCTAGTTAGTTCAGGATCTCCTTATAGTTTTGCTGATAAACATCTAGCTTCTGTTTGAAGACCTCTGGCAAAGGAGCATTCATGTGGCAGCTTTTTCACTGGCTGACAACTCATAGTCGGGAAGTTAGTCTAATCTGAATGAACTTCCTCACAGTTTTAACCTAAATATCCTAGTCCTAGTCCCCTAATCTTTCTCTGTGGGCCCTTCATGATAAACCATTGAGAAAACAGACATTGCAAGAACTGTAGGGATGTTCCTTCCTGCACCGTGTCCCTACGGTGCAAGAACAGAATCTTCAAAGCCTGTCAAAGTTTCCCTTTGCTTACTCTTATACCAAATAGAATAAAAACTGAGCTATTTTGAGTTACATTCTCACACTTTCACTTTCTCAGGATTAAGTTGTTGTTTCAGGTTCTTAGCAGCTTCTACAGTCCTTCATCGGTGTTATTTCTGTTCCTCTACACACACACTCTCTCTTTATTTTGACAACTCCTGAGATACTCAGTTATTTATTAGATTTACACCCGCTACAATTGCCCGACTCTCAACAGTGTACAGTAGTTACAAGCAAGAACAAGCACTTAAAAACAAAACATCCATGATAGGACTAAAACTTAACATTATAAAGCCATAAACATTTATGAAATCAATCAAATAAGCTCTCCAGATGTTTTCAAAAGTTTCTGGAAAGCCAAAATAGATATATTTCCTCTCAGCTGTCTCTTTTATAGACTAACTTACTTAGATCCTTCAACTATCCCACCCAACATAAATTATCCTGCTTTTTCCATTATCCATCTATTCTTGGCACTGAATCTCATGACACTTTGCTGCTTCTAAAACCTGTGTGTTTGTGGCAGGGTTACACATAAAGTATGTTACAAACACCAGACTAGGAGGCTGAACACTTCTCCTCTGATATTACAACAGAGAGGTCTATTATTTAAACCTTACTCTCCTAGTATATTAAGCCTATTATATACAATCTTATCTATTTATCTGCGCATAATACTACAACTACAGATGACAAGGATATCTACAATACTGAACAAGATTACAAATTTCCCTTTTCTCCTCTGATCTTAACTGTCCAAATTTCCTAGCAATAAAGATAGTGATAATACAGTTATTTTTTTCCTTTAGGGATTGAGAATTATATTATTTTAGCTCACACTTGGCTCTATATCAGTGATGGCAAACCTTTTAGACACCGAGTGCCCAAACCGCAACCCAAAACCCACTTATGCATCGTCGGGTGCCGGGTAGGTGTGGCCCATTGGGTGGGCGTGGCTGCGGTGGTAACAGCAGACTGGGTGGGTCTAAAAAGTTCAATCAATCAATTCCAACTTTGCAAGATCTTTTTTTTCCCCGCGAGAAGTTGAAATTGACTGATTGATTGAACCTTTTTTTTTTGTACACGGCGGTGGAGGCCTAAAGCGAAAAGGTTTTATAAAACCCAGCTGAAGGCCTAGGACTGCGGCGACAGCGCATGTGCCCACAGAGAGGGCTCTGAGTGCCGCCTCTGGCACCCGTGCCATAGGTTCGCCACCACTGCCCTATATTCTTCTCCACCCTCCAGCCATCACAATTCAGTAGGTCTTGCTGCAGGTTGAAGTTGCCTGATATAGTTTCTCCCTATTAACAAGTTGCTTATAAATTTCTGGTGGGGTGGGGTGGGGTGGGGAGGAACAATTTCTTGCTGCTGACTGACTGGTCTGCATCACAGGAAGTCTTGTGGAGTTACTAGGCAGTGCTACTTTTCATCCCAGCTGTGAGCTGTTTCAGTTTTAACTCCTAAACACCCAATTGGCTTATCCCTGACTCCAATCCCTTTCTCTCTTCCACCAACATCCACATCCTACACTTTCAACATTTCTCTTTTACCTTTCTGCAGTACAGATGTGTGTCAACTGTCCCATTCAACCACATTCATTCAACCAAAGAAACTCTCAGCTCTTTTAAAGAGTGTAGCTTTATTGAAAGATCCATCTAGGTATAGCAGAAGCAGTCAGTTCTGGGATTTTTCCGCGAAAGCTCCATAGGTAAAACCCCTTTTCCTCCTCCGGGCTACCCACAGTTCATAGTTCACCCATTGGGTTCAGTTCTTTTGTTTTGGGAAAAGACTGTCTGTGCCACTCAAATATTTCAAAACTTGACCTTGGCGTCTAACGTCTCACCGGCAACAGAAGGCAATCTTGCATTCCGGAGCTTCCCTCCCTCCTTAGGAAGTCCCCCCCCCGCTGTTTGGCAAACTAAGAGGGACAACAGATGCAACTATGGAGTCGAGTCAGGTTTGATAATGTGGTCCTCTATTCTCATAAAGTTTCAGAGGATACAAAACCATAAGAAAATTTACATTGTCATCTTCAAGTTATTTTTCTTCCATGAAGTTCATCTGGAATTTCTGTATGTCTTATAAGATCTTAAACAAAACTTTGGTTATGTAATGAATCAGTGCTGGTAATTTGTCCTTTCTCTTTCACCTCTCTTCTTTGATATAAATACATATATAGGTCACAAGACTATGTGGTCTAGAATCTGAAAAGGTGTGTGTGTGTGTGTGTGTGTGTGTGCGCGCGCTTTTATATATATAGACATCTGTGATCTAGAGCTGTAACTATTGTAACTGCAACTTTAAACAGCTCAGAGTATTGTACCTGCACCTGTTGCTTCCTATTTGACAACTGGTCTGTTGCCTCTTTACCTCACTTTCTAGTTCAGTGGTTCTCAATCTTTTTAATGCCGCGACCCCAACCGGTCGTAAGTCGAGGACTAAACCGGTCGTAAGTCGAGGACTAAACCGGTCGTAAGTCAAGGACTTTCCCTGCCCGGGAGCACCGCGCATGCGTGGTTCCGCCCCCTGTGCCGGCCGAGGCGTAGCTGGCAAGTGGCAGAGACGGAGCAGGCCGACCACCAGCTGGCCCAGCCCAAGGGAGGTAAGGCACCCGCCGGAAAAGAGGGAAAAAATGGCGGAGAAAAAAAATGGCGGACAAAAAAATGGCGGACAGCCTTGCTTGGCGACCCCCATGAAATGGTCGATCGACCCCAAATGGGGTCCTGACCCACAGGTTGAGAACCACTGTTCTAGTTGAATTGGTTTCTGAATATATTCTCTCTCTGCTGGTGCTTTTCATCAATTTATAATCCCATTTGTAAACAGTTTCAGTATAGTTTTCCCATCTTTCTTTATCCTCATTTGTCTCCATTAGATTTTTAACCCATAAAAGTAATTTGCAAGCTTCTATCACTGCCATAGTCCTACTAAGTGACTTTCTAAACACAGAATGAATTCATCTGGATTACAAATGATGTTGAGACAGGAAGAAAAAACATTTTACTTTTCTGTTAGGTACTTAGAGATCTCTCACCTTGTATCAAACAAAATCATGAGAGGCAATGCTATCCAATGCAATGTCATCTAAAGTCAAAATAGTGAATTTCAATTAGCTTTTCTTCAGAAAAAAATATTTGGAGCAGCCCTGTATATGAAATACTGAAGGCAAGGTTGGTCAAAATATTTTGCTGCCTAAAGAAAACTAACAGATAGAGAACCAAAATATGTATGTGTGAACGAAGCAGTAAGTCTGCATGGGCTTTTTCTATCTTGAAAAAGAAAAAAAACAAGAGCACATAACCTAAAAAGAGAGCTTTTTTGCATGTTTATATTTTCTGCATCTCTGAACTATATGCCGAAAAAGAAGATGAGATAGGAGTTTGGGTATGTATCTAATCAGGGAAATGCCTGCAGTTTCACATCTGAATTCTCCACTTTTAATAATACCAAAATCTACCTTTAAACCTGTGTCATATCCGGACCTATAATTTATAGATAACAAAGCTAAAACATTTAAAGGCATTTGGGAGTGATCTCAACTCTACAACAAACCTGGCTGCAGCCATTTTTGTCGTTCTAGGTTGCCACAAAAAAGGGACAGGGAAAAGATATTTCTGGTAGTTTAAACACAAGCAAATCTTGTGGGAACCAAGGTCATTCCCGCACCGTAGTGGAAGAGGAGGACCGTTTAGTCAGAAGGCCCGCCAAGTCGTTCTATTGGATAGCAATACTAGGAGGTGGGAATTGTTACTTCTGATTTACTTGGTCCTATTCATCGGAACCATGATAAGTGAATTGTCTAAGATATATAATGCACATTTTAATAAAGAAATATTTAATGTTTAACCTTAACTCAAAAATTATGAATTGCTTCCTCTGCTAACATGGATGGGGCAGACCAATTTCACTGGGTTGAAAGTCTATTACTTACTATAAGAATGCTCCCACCACCACATCACATAGTTCCTTTTCTAGCCAGAAAGCTAGTAAATGTCATCCTTTGGCAGGCTCTATCCACAAGCCTTCCTTTCATCAAGCAAGCCTAGCTTTGCTAAGTTGTAGCCAGCTTTCATGTTGCTCTTGTTGTCTGCGGGAGGATTCCCCTGCTCCCTCCTTGCAAGGAAGGAAATCCTTCCACAAACTTCAGGAGCAGACTCAAAGTTTGCTACAAAGCTAGCAATACCATCATTCTGAAGGCTTAGATAGCCTTGCAGGGAGGGTATGGGAGGGGAAATCCTTCTGAGGACTGCAGGAGGAGACTTCAAAGCTGGCTATAAAGCTAGTGAACACCTTCATTCTGAATGCTATCCATGCCTTCAGAACGATAGTGTCCATTATGAATCCCTCACCTCCGCTTACAATTTTCCCTGCTGGCTTCCCCAGTGACTTTCTGGGGAAGCCAACAAAGATTGTAAATGGCAATCACATGACTACAGGCCCTTGCAACCAGTCATAAATGTGAGTCAGTTGCCAAGCAGCCAAAATACATTCATATGCTGAGGGAGGGGTGGTGTAAATTTTACAATGGCCAGAAGTGCTTTACAGACCTGTAAAGTATCCATTTCAGGGCCATCATGACTGTGAACAGTCATTAAAAAACAGTCATTTTTTACCTGTAGTATGAATGAAACATATCAATTCTGCATTAAACATCTAGTGAATGAGAAAAAAAAAGTTAATTTAAAGGCCCTCCAAAGAGAAGAGTTTTAACCTGATACTGAACACTTAACTAATTTGAATATTATTAGAATTCTGTCTTTTCTGATTACAGAGGAGTAATTCGAAGATCTCAAGTGTGAACTGAATAATAGTATTGTAATGTGGAGTTACAATTCCATTCCAATTTCTCTTTGTTTTCTATTTAATCAGAAATGTTTCATGCCATTAATTTAAAGTGAAAACAAGGAAAAAATAATTGTATCCTATAATTAATGTACCATTTCAAATTGTCAAAGTGTCCATTCATCATAAGACACTTAAATGTTGACGATTCCATAACGAAATTAAGCAGGCCCATTTTCTCTGAAAAATATTTCAAAAGCATTTGTTATTTCCTGTAAATATTAACTAACATGCTACACTATTTTTTCTCTATAAATTATAGAGACTATAACTATAAGTTATAGTTTATATAACTATAAGTTATGGTTTTCTCTATAAGCTACTTTACACATTTCTCTGAATATATATGCTATATAATTGTTGCTGTATTACTTGATCAATCTTATTCTCCATTTTAACATCCATTTTTTGTAACATCT
>NW_015386336.1:77500-118996 GCF_001527695.2 Protobothrops mucrosquamatus
TCCTGGATCGCGGAGAATCCTCAGGGCTCCGGAGGAGTTCTAACCTACATCGTCCAAATAGGACGACTCGGGAACTCAACTCCTACCCTGGGCAACTCACCGATCCCCCTATGCCCGGGGGAAAGGTATCAGGCCGTTTGACAGCTGATGCTTGCTGTCAAAACGGCTTTTACGCGAAAACAGGCGGGAGGCAGCTGTCAGCTGCGTCCGACGAGGTCGCCTGCACACCGGAAGTCCATATGCTATATAATTAACATTTGCGATCAATACTGTGTGCATTATAACTTATTATTTCTAATACCCCAAACATAGGTATTTAAAGTTTTTGAATCCATGGTCTTTCACATCCTACAATGAATTAGTAATAGGCTGCCACCACAGCCTAATTTTTTGAAACTTATAATCCTGTTCAGCTGGTGAGTTCTAAGGTCTTCTACCAAGTAAAGTTCTCTTTAGCTGTCTACAAAAGGGGGCAAAACATCCCAGAAATACAAAGCTCTAAAAAAAAACCACCCATGTAGATTATTCTAACAATAGATGTTAGCTTGGCAATCCTGTCATCCTGCATATGCAGAGACTTTATTCAGAAATATTCTTTTAAAATAGTGAGGATCATCTCATTGTCACTCATGCCCGTACGATCTCCTGTTTGAACTACTGCAATGTGCTATACCTTGAGGAGCATTCTAAAGCTTCAGCTGGTACAGAATGCAGCTGTACAAGGTTATTTGGCACATGTAACCCCATTGTCCTAGGAGCTGCATTGTTCTGGGAGTTGTCAGTGCGTTTCCGGGTGGAATTCAAGATGCTGGTTTTCGTCTTCAAAGACCTTCATGGCTTGGAACTGGGTTACCTAAGGGATCGTGTTCCAGTTGTTTCTACAAGTCCAATTAGGTCTGGCAAGATGGACATGCTCCAAGTCTCGTCAGCCAAAGAATGTCAGCTAGTGGGGAGCAGGAAGTTTAGAGCTTGCACTAGAACCCTCTGACATATCCTCCCTACGAAGATTAATATGCCTCAAACCTGTTGGCCTTGAGGGAGGCCTTGAAGACTTAGCTTTATACCCAGGCTATGTATGAAGTCCCAAATGAGTGGAGGGCCCCGTTTCCTGATTACGTTGACTATAATGTCTCCTGGCTTCTATATGTATAGGTAGTCCTCGACTTACAACTACAATTGAGCTCAAAATTTCTGTTGCTAAGTGAGACATTACGACCTTTCTTGCCACAGTTGTTAAGTGAATCACTGCAGTTATCAAGTTAATAACATGCTTGTTAATCTGGCTTCCCCACTGACTTTGCTTGTCAGACGTCGCAAAAGGGGATCACATGACCCCGGGACACTGCAACTGTCATAAGTATGAGTCAGTTGCCAAGCATCTGAATTTTGATCACATGACCATGGGGATGCTGTGACAGTCATAAGTGTGAAAATGGTCATAAGCACTTTTTTCAGTGCTGTTATAACTTCAAACGGTTATTAAATGAACTGTTGTAAATCGAGGATCACCTGTTTTTAATTTCTTTTTTTGTATTTTAACTGTTTTTATGATTGTTTGCCACTCAAAATCACTGGTCTGAGATGGGTGGCTATACAAATTGAAGAAATAAAAAAAAGCAAAGCCAATGAAATGGCTGAATCGAAAGAGGTTGGGAGGCGGCAGCAGAAGGACAAGACAAGGCATCCATCACATACATAGAATTATTTTAAAGACATTCTCAAAACCTAAACCTATTGATGTGCTTAACATGAAAAAGGAATACACTGAAAAGCATAAAACAATTAAGATTGTTTATGATGAAAGCATGAGAAAGTTAGTGAAGGATATAAGAAGGATATGGAAAGACTATAATTCACTAATGTAAAGAATGAATCTTGGGGAAATAGGAACATGGAAGAAAATGGAAATATTTTAAAAATGAGAGCAAAAACAGAAGTAATGCACAAATAGAAATATACTGTAGGTCCTATATGAAAAGGCATTAGAGGACAGAATAAACACTGCACAAGACTGATGTAAAGTAAGATGAAGGAAACGTTACACAGATGCTGCAGAAGAACATAAAGGCAGTCCTCAATTTATGGCCTCAATTGGGGCCAGATTTTTGGTTGTAATTCATTACAGTTGTAAGCTGAGGCACCCACATGACTGGACCCGATTTTATGACATTTTTTGCAGCAGTCATTAAGTAAAATCACTGTGATCATGACACAAATGCCACAGTCATAAGTGAACACATTATTCTGAATGGCTGTTTTTTGCTAAAAACTGGCAAAAAAAAAGGGTGCTACTAATTGCAGTCGTGTGACTGTGGGAGGCTGCAACTGGTTGTAAAGGTGAGCTGGTTGCCAGGCACCCTAAATAACTGGGGGGGGGAGGCGAAGGGAGTGTTGCATGACATTTTATAAAAGCCAGAAGTGCTTTATGAGGTATAAAGCACCCGTACAGGGCTCAATATAATTTTAAACAGTCATTAAGCAAGTGGTTGTAAGTCAAGGACTACTTGCAATGTTACACAATGAAAAAAAGATAGTTGATGAATAATAATGAAATGAAACAAGCTGTGGATAAGAAAAAATGCTTGTAACAACATGACTGCATCATAATGTAGATACTGTATAATGAATATAAAAAGAAAAAGATAGATACAAAGAATGTAGTTAAGGAGAACAAATATTGGTTAAGATTAAATGTTGCATAGAAAACACAAAGCAATTTGTGTTTGAAACTTAATGGAGACTAAACAAGGAGCCTCCAGCAGAGTGACTGAAGTTAAAAATAAAAGTGATTATATGGACTGAAATGAAACTTAAGTGATTTTCTACTGGAATGGACTATTTAAGAGATTTGTATGAGAATGATAGTAATATGTGAAACAATGAAATTGAAATGAATGCTATAAACATTTTCTGTTCATGTCCAAGAAAAAGCTGATGAAAAAGGAAATAACAAATGCTATAAAATATTAAAAACCACAGTGGTGAAGGTGTACATAGTGTAACTAGAGAAATTTTAAAATGTGGGTATGGTTACCTCATGAAGTAACTGTGCAAGTTGCTATTTATTTACTGTGTGTGAATTCTGCATCTGTGTGTGAAAACTTGTAGAATGGCACTATTACATCCTTACAAATGGAATGATACAAAACAATGAACACCAAAATTACAGGGTGTTCATTTGTTAAGTACCTAGAAAAGATTCACAATTTTGATTAAAAAGGGCTGAGAGGTGTAAAGAGCAAAATTTGAAAAGTGCAAGGCATCTTTAGGCTTGGCTTGGAGTATGCTGAAAAGATATTTGTTCTTCAGTCTAAGACAGTGTTTCTCAACCTTGACAATTTTAAGGCATGTGGACTTCAACTCCCAGAATTCCACAGCCAGCAATGCTGGCTGTGGAATTCTGGGAGTTGAAGTCCACATGCCTTAAAATTGGCAAGGTTGAGAAACACTGTTCTAAGAAATATATGAATGTGAAAAAGGAAAGCATATATCATTCTCTAGATTTTTATGCCACTTCACTCAAGAAAGAGTGTTATTAGCTAGTTAATATATTTATAGATAAATTATCAGGCACAAGGAACCAAAATGATAATGTAAGCTGATCAACATTCTTTATTGTAGCAGGCCTATTTATAGGAATCTCGCCAGACTGACTAACTCTCTTGAGAAAAGTCAGATAAAGCTTCAGGGATTCTAGGGGAAGGTAAGGTATACTTTGCTTCCTGCTATGCAAGGACTCTCAGCTTACACTCCTCTTCACACCGCCCATCAGTCTAGCTGGAGATTCCACCATATAAATGTATAAGGAATCATTGTGGTGATGTTAAGAGGTGTGTTGGATGCGTAGGATCATTTGTATCAGATAATCCTATGATGATAGCCAACAAGCCAAATTATTTGCAGTGAATATTAGACTGAACAATGTACTACTGAATATGAATCTGAAAATTAAATGTACCAAATAACAAGGTTTTTGCATTTAAGAATTTAAGAATAGAAATATTACACAAAAAAATGCAAGTTATACTAAAAGATGAAAAATGAGGGGTAGATTTGTTTATATAGAATGTTTATTTTGTAGATTTAGTTTTTCTTTTATTATCTCCTGTCTGTATATTTTCTTTTGCTTTGTATTTCTTAGTTCTATGCTTTTTTTTGTATCATTATTTACTCCAAAAGAGTATTATTTTTTTTATGGTCAGTTACAGTGGAAAATCCAATATAATCATCTAAAAAATTATTCTCACTGAACTCAGAGGAGCTTACTCCAGATAAATGTAGCCTCGGACTTTTAAAAATATCCATTAAGGGATGTTTTTTTCATTTAAGAGGATGCAAAGTCAAAAATACAAGATTCATAAATACATACAGAACATTAAAATAATCACTTTCAAAAACCAATAATCACAATTTCCTAATTAATAAGGTTTTTATTTTGTATGTGTGTGTTGCCCCATTACATTCCTTAAGAAGAGGACATGTAACATATCCACATCTAATTTTAAATTAAAGTCTTAGTAAGACTTATTCATCTCTTTCACTCTCTGTCTAGTACCATCACAAACAACTCTGAGCGTTGATATAGTAAGCCATATCTAATCAGGAACCTCTTTAGTTTGCCATATAAGCCTTCTGCCCCAGTTGACTCAGTCCCTGACAGTATCTGGCAAGCCTCTCTCCCCTCTCACTGATTTTGTGTGTTCAGAACTGTGAAGCACAAAATTAGACATTTCAAATTAGGAGATGAGGGATGGCAGTAGGGTAGAAGGGAAGAAAGAAAATTAGGAAACCTTATTAAATCAACATTAGCACTAACCGAATACCTTCAAAATATTCAAAACCTGATGTGAAATATTACTTGTTTAATACCAGTTTTATGCTGGCATGAAAGGATGACAAAAACTGGAAGTTAAGCCTCCTTCTTTTGTTTAGTTACTATGACCAAATAATGAAAGCAAGATATTTTAATCTAGAAAACTTCTCCACTGGCACTTTGCATCGCTTTTTATTTATGAGCTGAGAAATTAACTATACTTTGAATACAACAGAAAGCAATTTTTAAATATAAATTTATTGCTCTGGATTTTTGGGAAATAGTAATTTTTATGAAATGGACATTTATTTTGATAGGGTTTATCATCATGAGAAGTTAAACCTCTTCAAACCTAGAAGGCTTCTGAGAGAGGAGAACCGCTGACTAATATCTAATGGATTGGGCCATCCACTACATACTATGTTGACTAGAATCATGCAATCATCTCTGACATGTCATTCTTGCAGTAATAGTGTGAGTACAATAATGCAAAAACTACAATGAATGCCACAAGCAGGAATTTAGATTAATTACTATAGTACACAATTGCCCTTCCTCTTCTGTGTTCTAAGAAAGAGTCCCTTGGACTCACAAAGAATTTTGGAGAGGCAAGGGACAAGAGGTAATGAGCAGCACAAATGGATTTATTTGAACTTAGTTGTTCAGGGAGACCAGAGCACAGATTTTGAACAAAGAGCTATTATGCCAACCAAGTGAATACCTTATTGGCAGCATATGGAAGGCACACCACATTTGCATAAGGGTAGGATCAGTCCTTAGAAGCAATATCTTCAAAAATAAATGTGGCTGTTTCTTACTGTTACAGCCTCCATCTGCTCAATTCCAAATGCACAAACCTGCTAAGATCTTGACTGCATTAAAGAGATAAAGCTTTGGTCAAAATTTATCAAACGGATAGCCACATCTTTTGCCAGATAAAAAACACATCTATATCCTGAAGCCATCCTGGATCAGATTAAAATGCTTGCCATTATCTCCTTTTACCTCCTGCACAGGTACCCAAAGCATTTTTACTGATCACCAATTTGTCAACAGTACCATGACGCCACTTATCTCAAACTGGCTCAACTCTAAATACAGTTTTTGCAAATAAATGTGCAAAATACACTGTGCATATGCAAAAATATGCATTGCCTGAATAGCGAAGGATTATATTATAGCAAAAACAGATTGAATCAAGTATATATTCTGAGTGTGAATTTTTAAAAAATGTACAATTTCAGAGATTCCATTTTGCATTGAATTTATTTGTCAAGTGCTTTTATTCACACAACTTTAATACTCGTGATAAATAGGCCACATCTTACCTTGAAATGATCAGCATACCTCCAAACAAAAGGATTTGGCAAAAAAACCATTTGTCATTCAGCCAGTAAAAATGAAATGTCAGATAGATAAAAGAACCTAATAAAACACTACATTTTCAGCCTTAATGCAGTCCTTAGACCTCTGTGAACTATGGACAAAGGTCTGAAACTGTAATTAATTTATAAGTCATAAAATAAATTTATCTGTATGCTTTGAGAAGATCAGTCTAAACCAAAAATGAGCAATTGTTTTTGTCTCTCAATCAGCAAAGATTGCTCTGAGAGACCTTGAGCTTTATTTAGTTCTTTTCTCTGTATCTACAAATTGCACATTTCATTCAAGGAGGGAAGAGGGGAAAGAAAGTCCTTTTGGTTACCAGTTTGCTTCCAGTTGCAATTCAAGGTCGGAATGGGCCAACTTGCCATAGCCAACTCGCTGCGGCCAATTTGCCACGGCCAACTCGCCATGGGACACTTTAACGATTCTTTTTAATTATTTAAAATAAATAAATAAATAAATAATTTTTGCCATTGACATTTCATTCTGTCCTTCCTTTGGCATCCTTTCTTTAATGATTTTATTCCACCATTTCTTTGATATTAATGTAACTCTTGTCCTGCAGTGAATTGTCCTGTAGTGAGCTGGCCATAACAAGTTGTCCCACAGAGAGTTGGCAGTGGCAAGCTGGCCTTGGCAAGTTGGTCATGGCGAGTCGGTGTGGCAAGCTGGCCATGGTGAGTTGGCTGCAGCGAACCGTCATAGACCCCTGAAGCCAGAGAGGACTTTTTTCTATAGCTCCTGAAGGTAATAATCTCTTTAATAGAAAGGACTCAGAGCCAACCTATAATTCTTGATATTATTGACTGAACAGCAGCCACTGAAAGAAGATAGTCCACTAGATCAGAGGTCCCCAAACTTTTGGGCACCAGGAACCGGTTCTGTGGAGAAAGGTTTTTCTCTGGAACGCAGAGTGTGTGGTTTTGTGTGCTGCCTGCATCCCACAGATGGGACTTTGCTTGTTTGTACAGACCAGTTGCGGGCATGCCACGGCCCAGTACCGGTCCACAGACCAGGGGTTGGGGACCTCTGCACTAGGTGACTGGGACCTGAGTCATGTAGGGTTTTAAAAGTGGCAGCCAGCATCTTGAATGATGCATTCTGGACCAGCTGAAGCTTCTAGGTGGCCTTCAAGGGCAGCCCCATGTAGAGCTTTTCTTACTAAAAATAATGAAATCTATATCACTCAGAATCTGTTTGGATAAGCAAGTGGTAAGTATGTATATTCATAATTATTATTTTTTCCTTAAGAACAAATAAGGGCACTGAATGTACTACAATATGTTCCAGAACCATAATAAATCTCGTTGCTAAATAAGAAACTTATGTTTTTGCATTTTGGTAGACTCTGGGGTTAATTTTGGGGTTGATTCAATTTAAATTGAGGCATAATACTTTGAATACTAAGTAGCCAAACCACCAATCACCAGTAATGCCTTTATATACTCAAATGCAATCTGAAAGAATTAGGCATCTATTTCATGGTCTGTCATATGCCAATTCAACTAGAATAAAAGAGGGGAAAAAATACAATTTTTGCTTCTACTCAAACACATACATAATTGTATGAATTAGCCCACTTATTATTCCACTTCTTTAAATAAGTGTGAAACTTTGACCAGCTGCATAATTACATAATTACACAAAGGCAACATAAGCTATCTATATATCCATAATTTACTGTCCTGAACATATTAATTGTACACAAATAAATAAGCATATATGGATTATATTATTACTACAGGATGATGATAGTAAGATTCCAAGATTATTTAAAATATTAAATTTCTAAAGTACAAGTAGTCTTCAACTTTTGAAGTCATTATTCGTTCAGCAACCTTTCAAAATTATGATGCTAAAAAAGACAAAGTTATGGTTCCCTCATAACTGCCACTCATTCAGTGCCATTGTAAGTTTGAACAGTCACTGAACAAGTGGTTGATAAATGAGACCCACCTATATATGAGTTTGAGTGAACTATACAATAGTTTAAGGCAATGATGGCGAACCTTTTAGAGACCCAGTGCCCAAACTGCAACCCAAAACCCACTTATTTATCACCAGGTGCCGGGTGGGCGTGGCCACGGTGGTCATGGCAGGCTGGGTGGGTGGGGCCATGGCAGCGGGGACCAGTCCCTGGCCATCTCTGGGGTATGGCACGTGTGCCCACAGAGAGGGCTCTGAGTGCCGCCTCTGGCACGCGTGCCATAGGTTTGCCACCACTGGTTTAAGGCATTTGATTGGTTCCCAAATTATTCTGTAAGGCATAGTGATATGTGGTCTGACTGGTCTTTAAAAAAAAGTCATCACAATCCCGTACACACAAAACTGGGAATAGTAGATCTTTTCAATAACACTCAGCCCTGCATCTTGCATACCATCTGTCAGTTTCTTTCAAAAAGTAGTCTTCCCATAATGTGTCTTGAGTTTGTTCTCATATACATCTGCCTGAGGGAACAGGGGATTATGCAGCCACCAAAGGGAACATGGCACAACAAAGCTTTAGAAGCACACATCATTGATTCCTAAAAGCTTTATACTTTAATTACTTAAAAGCATTTTTAAAAAAACAATCTGACAAGCTTGGAGGAGGGAAAGCAGAAAACTTTTTAAAAGAATAGGGCTTTTTTACATAAGAGTATTTATTCTCGTTCCTTAAACAATAGGAAACAACTCCAATGCTACTTTTGCGATAGGTTTAGCGATTATATTCAACAGCAGAACTCAAAAAGATCATATCTTCATTCACAATAAAATATAACCCGTAGTACAGACTACAATAGCAAAAACTCTGTATTTTGGATTCATAACTTAATTGCTTGATTACACAACCAAAGTATCACTAATGTCAGAATATTGACATTAAATATGGTCTACAGTGATGTTTTTCAAACTTGGCAACTTTAAGATGTGTTGACTTCAACTTGAAGAATTCCCCAGCCAGCCACCATTGTACTAGTCTTCAGGATGCAATACTAACAAGTAGCAACTGGGCATTCTAAAATGATGGGTTGCATTGCCCTCTCTCTCCTAAGTACTAACCAAACTGCAGAAAGGAGGATGACTCCACATCATTTCAGGCAGTCCATGGATATCAGAGGATGTGTTCCTACACATTTCTAACCCAAAGGTGACAACCCAGAAATTGTAACAAGAGCATGTGATTCTTTTTAGAGTGTTGAAGCAATGAATTAACGAAAGTTATCCACTCTCTCTAAGTAGCCTGTCTACTTTTGGCAGCAAGGTTAATGAAGGAAACTTAAACTGGGGATGAGAGGATCGTAAGAAGGATACAGATAAGATTTTTTTTTCTTTAAAAAATGTAGCACAGAAAGAATTCATCAGGCTAAGGTTTCTTCTTTTTCTTCTTCTTTTTTTTTGGCACTTACATTTTGCTAGTGTCCCTGAAGTCAGACAAGTCTAACAGCCTTACATTCTGTTTAGATCTTGGTGCAGCAAATCGGGAATTAATGTTCATAGGTTTTGATGAGTGACATAATTGCAATTTAAAAAGGGCAATTAATCATCAGCTATGCCGTTGGCTGCCTTGTCAGGCTGGAGTTTTCTCTCATTCTGTGAATGTCGAGAGACATGTTCAAACACACTATCAAACTCAGCACAAACAAAAGGTCTGTCTTCCTTTTCTATGATAGAGATCCCATTTCTACAACCTGGAACTCCTTATACAAATGCAAAATGCTCATTTCCTCCATTTCCTTTTCCTTAGTTCTCTAAGATGGAAAACCAATAACACAAGCTTGCAGATAATCATGGGCAAATGTTATTGAGTTAAAACATTTTATTTGTAAACTAATACACTTTAGATGCACTGACAATTCTTATTCCCGAAAGGGACCAACCTTGCAGCTATTTCCAGCAAGGGTTAAATTTTAGTACCTTGTGTAGGCCCTTGACTATGGAAGCTGTGTTATTCACTTCAACCAAACCCCTCTACTGGAAGCTCCTATTACTGTTTTTTTAATCCCCTAAATCCTCCTAAATCAGCTCCAGGAAAAAAAAATCTCATTTTTCTCTGCATGGCCCAATTGGTTATAATGCAGGCAAGAAAAGTTAATGTATTTTCTTCCACGGAGGAAGTGGCATTCCCCAGAGCTTGCTGCTCTTGTCAGAATAACAAAAGTTTCACCACTGCTGCAAGCTCCAGTCCTTTCATATGCTATGTCACAATTCATGTATAAAAGGGGCAGGCCTTACACATGGAGTTGCTTCTATTATTTTGTCTCCACTTGTAGGAGGAGCGGCAGAACCTGGGGGCAGAGTTAAAAGAGGGATCAGCTTAGAATCTCTGCACAGTCACAAACAAACTAAGTCCAACCTCCCCTTGAATTCTGTTGACCCTTATCTATGAATGGAGTGACAAAATGTAGTTTATTTAAATATCAAATATTTATAAAATGTCCACGACTTTCAGATTCAGGGTTGTAAATGTATCTGAAAATACTGTATGTATATTAATATTAAAATATATAAAATATCCCAATCCTTCCATCTCTATTCATGTCAGAAGCACCTACAAAGCTAACCGAAGGTGCTTCTGGATTGAAAGGATTTGCCAATGACCACACTATTGCCCAGGGGACACCCAATTGCATAAAATAATGCAGTCTTTAAGGAATCTCCTTTCATGTCCTAAGCATGATGAACAAAATATGAAAATATATAGTACCGTATTAAATTCTGCCCGATAAAAGTTTGGATACTAACTGGATTTGTTGGTCTCTAGGGTTTTCCTAAGCTGTCGCAGAGATGCTGCACCCAGATGGAGTGACTCAACCTGACAGCTGTGCTAAATGTCAAGGTTAGCTGTTAAAAAATCAGGCTTGGATGTTTTTAAGAAGAAAATATGCAGCTTGTTCTTGAAAGGCAGTATTCATATCCACTCTGTCCTTTCAGTTGCGATTATTATGGAGACTCTTGTTGATATTGTAGGAGAGCCCTATTAGTTTATGGTGGCAAAAACCCAGGGAAAGTCTGACGTACAGAGTGGCTAGATTTGAAGAAATGTTTCAACTATATTCAATCTGACAAGCCAAAATTTTCTTAGAGTTCTTCTCACCCAGAAGAGATCTAAGTCCAGCCCTCCTTGAATTCTGTTCACCCTTATCTACCACCAATTTGCCTTCATCATTAGTAGTTCAGATTCTTCTTTAGAGTAGCATGGAATAAACGTGTACTCATTTTGGACCTAATCCTGGTTCCCGATTTCTTGCGCCTGACAAATAAGTTCAAATAGCAACCTTGAAATTGGGATATCTTCTTGTCCTGCATTCCATATCTCTGTAATTCACTGAAGTAAAACAAGACACGTTTTGGATCATCAGAAACAAATGGATGTCCATTTTAGCATACAGTTCATTTTATTTTGAATACATCATGAGCTGACTAAAATATGGCATATTTTGCTATTTGTCCATAACAAAACTCATTTTGAGATTAAAGACAAAGCTAAATACCTAAGTGACTAATAATGCAGAGATACCTCAAGGCTTCTCTTCCACTTAAGTTCTGAAAGTTTTATTCTAGACTTTCTCAAAATAATAAAACCTGAACTTGCTCCTTTTACTTCATGTTCTCATCAAGATCTGCTTTCCACAGTTTGCTTGTTAAAATGAGGATTCTCAAGGTCAGTCAGAATTTATAAGGCAGCCGTTTCATCTCTCTTGATTCTCTGGCTAGTTTTCTCCATAAAAACTGCTGAACGCTTGAGATTCTGCTGGGCTCGAAAGGCCTGCCAACACTAAGGCCAATTAAGAGTTTTTAGGATGCTGCACATTAGGGTTATTATAGGTGACAGTTATGCAGCCAGAATTAATATTGGCTAAATCTTTAAAGTGGTTTTTCTAACTCTAGTTTCTTTTTCTAGCTGAAGAGACAGTATCATGACAGAACTTTTTCCCCAAGGAATTTGCAGCCAGTCAAATGAAGCAGCAAAATCTCCCCTACGAGTCATAAAGTTTACAGCAGCCAAATCACAAAAGACTCTTCAGTGTGCATGCACAATTATCATTTGATGCCCCACTTGTACTTTTAAAAATATATTAGTCATTCCATAACTGCCTAGGACATCCCAGGAGACACCTTGCATTAATCTTTGGCTATTCAAGAATTTAACATTTGTTTTCTGATTCAATATCTTCTCTCTGTGACAGAAAAAAAAATTCCAATTCAAATCATTACAAGCAGGGCTTTTTTTCTCGGAGAAAAGGTGGCGGAACTCAAACCTGGCCACGCCCTCATCAAACCCTAGGACCGCCCCTTTAGAGAACAGGAATGCAAGTAAAATTTGGGAGGGGCTATTTCCGGTGCGGCCGGCCCGGAAAAAGGTGCCGGAACGCGGTTCCGCCGCGTTCCGGCTGAAAAAAAGCCCTGATTACAAGTATTCTACAGCAGATAGAGGATCAAAAAGGAGCAGATATTTATATTTATATTTATTTATTTGTATCTTGGCTTTAGGGGGGTTTTTTTACAAATAAATCAAGACAGTGAACATATCCCAAACACTTTCCTCCTCTTTTCTCCATAACAACAATCTTGTGAGGTGTGACTGGCCCAAAGTCACGTAGCCAGTTTTCATATACTGTGCCTACCCAATAAATACTGATTATTCTAGTTACAATTTTTCACAATGCTTCTTCAAGTTTTATTTCTATTATTCTACTCCATCATTTCACTCTCTTTCAAGGGAAGGGAAATTATACAGCATTTGTTTAAATTCTAGTCCCATTAAATAATAACTTCCTCTACTGGTTAGGAATATTGTGAAACATCTACCATATAGTTTAAAGAGCTGTTGTCACTTAAAAGAGACAAAACTAGAATAGACTGAACATTCATCTAGTTCAGGAACTGCAGGTGGTTACTGTAATTTTATTGCTTTATGTGCTTTCCACAAATAGTGATTCTCCCCTGAATCTGTCTGCAGCTTCACATGGATCTTCCCTGGTGCGTAGAATGCATCAGTAACAGGTCTTCAGGAACATAAAAATGAAACCTTACTTGCAAGCAACTTCCATCTTAATAAAGTAACAGACTGCCTCTGTATATTCCTTTTCTCTGCACCTTGTTGCCATCTGAATGACATTTATTCTCTCTGCTCTTTCCATTCACGTATTTTTCCAGGTGCTCCTATTTAGTTTCTCCTTCTTTAAATCCCATCTTTTCCAAAAAGCCTTTTCAGTAACAGTAAGTATAAGTTTGCCTTATGAACTATGGCTTATTACCCTTTCTTCCAATCAAACCCACCACTCCTTTTTCTTTGCCCTCTCTTAGCTGGACACTTAGCCTATTTTCATTTTCAAGACTACAGGGCTGATATAATGCCTCAATTTCCTCAATATGTACAATAACCAAAGTCTTTGGCAAAATTGGAACTCTTACATGAGGGGATAGATCACATTGTTAATTTATGAATCAACTCGAGACTTATAGATTGAGTACCAGAAACAAAGCAATAAAGAAGAGTTGGGCTACTTTGAATGCCACAAAATGACAGATAAAAAAAACCAGGTATTTAAGAGCGAAATGCTTGATAGTAGATCTACAAAGTATGTATCGCTTCAAGAAGCAGAGACTGTTGCCAGAAAGGTCCCAAGCTTTTCTCTGAGTCTTCCATCATCCTCACTAACACACTGATAAAATTATGAGGCAAGTTACAAATCCAATTTTCTCCATTAATTCCTTCACAATGTAGGAGGTTCTGTACAACCCTTTTTATACAAATAACAGGCATCTCAAAATCAACCATTTCTTTTCCTTTAGCTTCCCAAGAGCCACTGTCTTTTCAACCTGATTTAGGGTGATTTCTTATTTTTAAATTTATTTGAGAAAACCTAAATTTTAAATTTATTTCTCTAGGGCACGGGTATCAAACTCGCGACGTCACGTGACGTGTTGCGACGTATCGCAACTTTTTTCCCATTGCTGGCAATGGGGTGGGCGCAGTTTTGACGTGACGCATCCGGCCCATGGGCCAGCAGTTTGACACCTCTGCTCTAGGCCTCAGAGCAAAAATAAAACACTCCAATCTGTCTTAGCTTACTTAAATTTACATAGCATTTAACATTGTATTTGTAATGTGGCAGCCCTTAGCAAAAACAATAAATGCAATGGTAAGCCCAACCATAAAGTACTGTACATATAGTCTATACTCTATACATAATTATATACATATAACAACTTGTTCAGCAACCACTCAAAATTACAACATGCTGAAAAATGAGTCTTACAACTGGTCCTTGAAGTTGTGGCTGTTCCAGCATCTCCATAGTCATGTGTCGGGACCCTTCAAATAGATTTGCTTACAGTTTATTGCTTATGCCTATGTATTCATTTTTGGGGCCTGCCATTCTGTTGGGAGGGGGGCTTGTTCATTGGGGAACGTACTTGCCTTGCTCTGCTTTGCCCTTCCTTCATGAGAAAGGAATGTGGCCTGAAAACATCTGTCTTATCTCCAGACAACTGAGCCTGGGACCATTGGGAAACGAAACCAAGAGAGACCTTGAGAAGGGCGCTAAATCACTAGGCTCTCAAAACAAACTAGTACCTGGGGATTGACTGGATTTCAAATGGATGGTTGGACACTGGGGGGAAGGAGACCTGAATAGGCTTTTTGATGTAATCTTTTGCACGCGAAATCTTCAGACCTTGCTTTGCATTCCTGCTATCACTAACTCTCAATAAAAGTTCCTTTTGAGACAATGTCGGTTTCAAGAGTTCTGCTTCCTTGGGAGATCTAATTGAGGCAGGTCCTTACATCATGTCATCATGATTTGGCTGTTTGGCGACTGGCATACATTTGCAATAACTGTAGTGTCCTACAGGCACACAATCACTATTTGCGACCTTTACAGCCAGCTTCCGACAAGCAACATCAATGTGGAAGCTGGCAGAAAATTGCAAGTCACGGTTATGTGACATTAATCTTAACAACTCGGAGTTATTCCCTTAACCACGGACACAATGATATCATAAGTTGGTATGGCCACGTGTCATTCAGCTTAACTGTGACACTTAGCAACAGAGTTGCCGTTGCTAACTGTGCTCAGTAAGCGAGGACTGCCTGTACATGGAAGTATTGATATGTCTTCTTGACCCACTATTTCTATACAAAAGTGCCACTGAGAAAAATGGATTAAGAGCCTATTTTTGCTGTAGCCTGAACCTGTATCTTGTACTGTCTGCCAACAGTGGCTGGTCAAAACCATGTTCCTCTTTCCATCCAACAGGCATTGCTACCACCTTTAGTCCATTTCATGCCTAGCTCAGGAAAAAAAACCAATGTGAAAGTGAGAAATGACAGTATCTGGATTGTCCTCCTCTGCAAAAGAATAGTGGACCTACAGTCGGTATGTTCGTCCAGAGAGAGAGAAAAAAATAGAGAGTTTCTAATAATTCCAGTCAGCTTTCATCAATTATTGTTTTCTTATCACTGGCCTGTCTGCTCAGTACAGATGCATCATGGGAGGAGGGAAAGTGAAATGACAGACAAAATATCTGCCAAAACATAGACCTCTCTCCTCAATCTGCCTCATATCTAACTTGCCTCAGCAATAAATAAAAAATAACTTTAAGGCTATGACATCGTATTAGATTATTCTTCTGTTATTGGTTTGATGTGCAGCCCTACAGTGGCCATTCTGTTTTAGTGCAGGAAGAGAAAACAAAGCTTCTCCAATATATCTAGCCAAAGATTCCATCAAACACCCCCATTTGGTATTCTGTCCTTCCTTCATCGTACATGGTAGGAGAAGAGGTGGGTACCCAGCACTATTGCAGGTTCTCTCTCAAGGGAGGAAAAATCCTCCCTTCTACTTTTTCCAATAATTTGAGACACGTAAAGGGAAAGGTTTAGTAGTGGCCAGCATGAGCTCTTCCTTGTTTTCTCCCCTGGAATGTTAAGACAGCCTACACCACACCTGGATTCCAACTATGAAAGGGAAATGCTTAGAGTATCAAGAGTTTGGGTGTATGGAGGAAGATTTATGTTGGGTGGGAGAGCAGAAAGGAATAATATGCAGCTGAGGGACTACAATAGCTATCAGCTCAACAGGCATCTAATGGTAAAGGAGGAGCAGGCCAAACCAAACCAAACCAATCCAGCAGCCAACAAGCTGAAAGGAGAAGCACAGCCCAGCACCTTCATCACTCCAGCAGCATCTGTGGGAAACTATAGTCGGACAGCAGCTGATAAAGCACCTTTCTTTTCTTATCTTGGCACAGAGTGCCAAACTGCCAAACTAATGCTTCAGCAGAAATTTGGAACAGTAGCTGACAGTAACAGAAGCCAACTTGAAGGTGGATAAGTGGTGGCTAAAGACTTTGGTATAAGCTCAAGCAACAAAGGAGAACAGAATTGTTATAGACTGTTTAGGAATAAGATATAGATATACAGTTAGTCCTCCACTTACATGCACAATTGGGAATGGAATCTTGAATGTTGAGCAAAGTTGTTAAGTGAGATGCCCATGTAACTATTTTGCTCAATGACTGCAATCCAGGCACTCCCGTATGGTTGTTAAGCAATCCCCCAAATTGTTAAGAAGATGAAGCAAAAAGGCTAACTGCCAGCAGGATATCCCAACTACATGCAGAGCTGAGATTCTACTCTTCTCTGGCATACAATCCTTCAAGAAGTCAGAGCTCTCTGTCAAGAGCTAAGATTGGCTCACTGCAGGCAGCCATTTGAAAGCAAAAGGGCAAAAGAAGGGCAAGGAGTTAGAGAGAGAGAAGGATCTGAGCTCAGCATGGCTGGATTTGGGATTCTTCTTTCCCTGTCTCCGTGAAGAGTTCTGCAGGAGCGAGGAAAGAAGAATTCCGTGTGAGTTTGGAAATCCAGGCGGGCAGGGAGCTTGGGATCCTTCTCTTCCCTGCTTCTGAACAGAACAATACAGAGGCAGGAAGAGAGGGATTTGGGGCTGCATGCATAGTTGTATTTCGGCTGCCGAGATCCAACAATGCATGGAGCTTGGAATTCTTCTCTTCCCACCTCTGTGGAGAGATGGGGAGAGAAGGATTTTAAGTTTTGTGCCTGCCTGGATTTCAGCTGTCGAGATCCAAGCAGGCACGGATCAGATCGGCAGGGAGCTCTTTCAGCCAGCTCTCAGAGACAAGTCAGTTCCCAGAGTCCTCTTGGCAGCCAGGCAGCAGTTTGCAACTTCCCTGCTGGTTTCCCCAATGACTTTCTGGGGAGGCTGGCAGAGAAAATTGCAAATGACAATCATGTGACCGCAGAGCATTTGGCAATTGGTCATAAATGTGAACAGGCTGCCCAGAACTCAAATTGCAATCACATGACCACGGGTGTGTGTGTGATATTTTGCAATGGTTGGAACTGCTTTATATGTCACAAATCACCCTCTCGAGGCCGTCATAATTCCAAATGATCATTAAGTGACTGGCTGTTAAGTGAGGACAACTGTAAATGTTTAAATACAAAATAAAAAAAGCAAAGGCCTTTAGTAATAAGTGGGAGGATAAGAAGTAAGCATTTTTTTTTTTGCAGTAAAAGCCTTCCTGGAAACACAGGGAAGATAAAAACAGCTTGTTTTTTGCTAGTCTGTACCATTCCCTCTGCCCCCCACAAAAAAATCATCAAAAGAAATAATACAGGTAGTCCTTGACTTACAACAGTTCATTTAGTAACTGTTCAAGGTTACAACGTCACTGAAAAAAAGTGACTTATGACCATTTTTCACACTTACGGCCATCTCAGCATCTCCGTGGTCACGTGATCACAATTCAGATGCTTGGCAACTGAGCCATATTTGTGACTGTTGCAATGTCCAGGGGCCAGACAAGCAAAGTCAATGGGGAATCCAGTTTCACTTAACAGCCGTGTTACTAATTAACAACTGCAGTGATTCACTTAACAACTGTGGCAAGAAAAGTCATAAAATGGGGGCAAAACCCATTTAATAAATGTTTCCTTAGCTACAGAAATCCTGGACTCAATTGTGGCTGTAAGCTGAGAGACTACCTGTGTGAGTTTTAGATGCCTGGAGGCAATTACTGAGGTTAAACGAACTAGCAATGATTGGATGGCTTCGTATTTATATTTAGTAATCGTTTTTAAAAGCACATTTGTCTCTTTCCATGGAATATGTTATTGGACTACCCATGTGGCAGATATTCTTGTTGCATTCAGCAGAAGTCTGAGCGATACAAACAGAAAAAGAATTCTTTATTAAAATTCAAAATGATTAAGGTTAAGAAATTCATTTAATATTCCACGGCATGGCACAAATTAAAGCATGGAAAGTGGAGAGTATAAAATTATAAATAGCAGAGCTATAAATAAGTTTGTGTCATCTGGGCCAGGTCCCTGGGTTTTTAGTAGCCAGCAATATACTAATTATACTAAACCCATACTAATTTCCCTCAAGAACTACTGTAATACTCTTCAATGAATCCTCTAAATTTAGTACCCTGTAATCCTCAAAAACACTATAGCATTAATACTAGAAAACATAGGAAATATAATTACGCAACAGGAACAACATTACCCAATTGTTACACAAATAGATTTTCTTTCCCACTTACTAGACAGAGTAGATATTGGGAATATTAAGGAAGAAAAAATACTTGGAGTATATAGCGCAGGAAACCAAAATGAAGAAAGAGAACTTTGATTTCTAACAATCCAACGATTTCGTCATTGCTCACATGGTCTTCCATCAAAACGCCACTATACATAGACACCACCAGAAGCATTAAAAGTTCTTATCAAACTATGTCCGCAAATCCAGTCAGCAAAACTGGGTGGAGTCAACCCTGCCCAGGTAGGACAGTAGCCTATTCTAGGGGAATCTGTGCACTAAAATAAATAAATATGTAAAGTTTTTGTTTAAGTTGTGTTTTCAGGCATTGCCAAAAGACTCTCTCGCGTGGAGCTTGCCAAAACAAGCTGATTCCAGGTTGGCAAAGAAGTGAGACAAGGAGGCACAGTTATTGCTCAGGTTGTGATCATTCAGAGTTATGATGGCATGGAATGAGGGAGACTTATGACACCGATCCTTGCAGTTGTGACCACTGCAGCGTCCCCACAGTCTGTTGTGATTCCGTGCCAGCCTGTGTTCCCCACAGCTGAGTCTGAGGAATCTGAGGAGGATGTGGAGGAGGCCGTTGAGGGGCCATCAGGGTCAGAGGGAGGCTCTGATGAATTACAAGACTCACGGCTTGATGAAGAGCCTGGCCCCTCCAGTCGTGTTTCTGATGAAGCTCAGCTGTGTGAGGAGCAGGAGTCAGATNTCTTGTTTGCAACGTGTTCCTGTGGACTATTGCCTTCCTTTGAACTTGAGGTTTGCTGTTTGTGTTTTGGACTTATTGACAGGATTGTCACCCAAATAAAAGGGATTTTGTTTTGTTTTAAAGTTTCCAGCCTATTGTATCAGCAGGGGTTTGGTCCTTGTGCCTCTAACAAGGACGGCAATAGGCTGGGATAGAACACAGTCACCCAATTGCTATTCGTGTGCTTGGTGCCTGGCCCACAATTATGATGTTGCAGCAAGCCACAGACATCTGACAGCAATTTCCAATGATCCTTACAAGCAAAATCAAGGGGGAGCTGGCAAAAGGCCTTAAGTTGCTCTTGCTCACATGGCGTTTTCAACCATTCATTTTCCATAGTGCCTGCCCACTGCACACACCCCGCTCTCCCACACAACTGCCCATGTTTCATAGCACTTGCTCACAGCTCCCACCAATAGCTCTCACCATTCAGCCTCCTTGCCTGGGACTCCCACCTCTTTCAACTTAATGCAGTCAGTCCTGCGGTTACAATGGCAACTGGTACTCCCAGGATTGTCACTGCTAAGTGACAGGGTCATGTGACACCGCACTTTACAATCACTTTGGAACAGAAATTCTGCTCCCAATTGCCATTCTAACCTGAGAGCTACCTGTATACTCTCACCTTATGTATTCAACCTGAATGCTGAATATACATTGAGGGAAACTGGACAAGAAGAAGTTAAGCATGGTTTCAACACTGGAGGAACAAACTTCGATAACATGGAATGATGCTACTGATAACTAAAAATGCAAATGACCTGCAAGTCTTAATAATAAAAGTCAAAGAAAGTGGGGAAAAATTGGGAGACAAATAAAGAAGATCAAACTAATATCAATCTGTACAGTAATCAACCTCAGAATTAACAATGTAGATAGCTTTCTGCCTACTCAACTATCAACAGTAAAGAAATAAGAAATACTCGGCAGACTAGTAATTGGTATAGTGATAATTAAGGCCTTGGAAAAGATGTTCATATGCCATGATATGTCTTCACCTATAAAGATCAGAACTGAGCAGGCAAGTTTTCGCTCTGTACATTCTATGAAAATTAAAGTTGGACTTCGAGAATCAAGGCAGAAAGCATATTGATGCTTTTGAACCCTGGTGTTAGAGATAACTCCTGAGAATGGCTCTGATAGCCAGAAAAACAAATACATGGGTCATCAAACAAATCAATCCAGAGTTCTCACTTACATAAGGCACAAATGGTCAGGTTCAAATTATGTTTTGAGCATATTATGTGATGACTAGTTCTCTGGAGAAGTCTATAATGCAGGGAAAGCTGGAAGAAAACAGAAAAAGAGGATGACGGCAACAATAATCTCAATTATAGCAGTGACACAACTGGAAGACCTGAAAGACCACAATGGGACAGAAAATATATCTATCTGTGGTCACTAAGAGTTGACATCAACCTGATGGCACATTGTCATCATCAGACTGTCATGTGTCTGATTAACGAAACACTTAAAAGGACTTTCAGGCATATTTTCTCCTAAAAGCATTTATTAAGGTTACAGAGACGTCAGTACAACATGGTGGAAATGCTTAGGTCTGCTTCTCTTCCGTTACGCATAACATTCCAAGCATTTCCCACTCCTTTATTGTAGGGTCATGGTTCACATCTTCCAATCAACTTGGAAGATGTGATTTACTTCCGGTTTCTTTCTCCCGGGCTATCCTTATGCTCCTCCCTCTTTCCCAGTTGCTGGTTTAACTATATAAATACCAGACAGTTCTGCATATTGTCAAAGCAAGAATATAGAGTATTTGCAGCGTTGACATCTTTTTCCTAGTGCAAAAGTATTATGCTTAAAAAGGTAAGCTGATCCAGGAGGTTTATGTAGTAAGAATTTGTGAAAATAAATAAAATGGAAATCTTATGCACTTATAATGAAAAATAAGTAAAATATAAGATTGTCACCATTGCGGAAAATGCTTGCAATTGGATTAAAATAGTCTACAGCAGGGGTCTTCAAACGTGGCCCTTTTATGACTTGTGGACTTCAACTCCCAGAATTCCTCAGCCAGCTTGCCTGGCTGAGGAATTCTGGGAGTTGAAGTCCACAAGTCATAAAAGGGCCAAGTTTGAAGAGCCCTGGTCTACAGTATCTCAATTTCTAGAAAACTCAGCACCAGATAAACAGTTAAAGTGGTATGTTGATATATAAGAAGAAATGATGTTCAGATATTTCCGCTGAAAAGCAGAATTCCAAACTGTCTTTCTGTTGCCACCTTCTATGGAGGATGACATTCTAAAGACATCAGAAAAGTGATCAGCCAAGGAAGACGCACATCCACATCCACAAAAACTATCAATAAACGAAAATTAAAATACTATATTTCAATTAAAACATGGGAACTGCAGAGAAAATTAAAGTTGTGTTGTTGTTGTTTTTTATCATAGATAGCTATTCTGTTTCCAAATTCCGCAAATCAGGCAAGTAAACCAGTCATCTTAGATTCAATTTGGATTTATTTATTTAGCTTGTTTGTTTATGGCTCTTATTTGTCCTTTTGTTAAAAAGAAGGGGAACAAAAATTCTAAATCTCATGGTATCAAGCATGAAAAGCTTTTAACTAAGCATTCAAAACAAGCTTCAGGCTACCTTAAAGGAAGACAATGCAAGCATGACTGTCAAATGCATTAATGTTTAACCACAAAATCTAAAGATAATTTCAGCTACAACATTCTTTTTGCTATATGGAGATTGATGCATACACACAGGTGGGTGAAACACAAGTATTTGCATGTGCCTACAGGATAAGTAGTAGCCGACTCATCTCTTGGCAAGAAAATAAAATCATTTGCAGCACAGTTGTGTGTGCCTTTAATTTTTTAAAAAATGCCTAAACAAGATCTACTACTTGAAAAGCTACAGCCTGCTAGTAAGGGATTATAGCCAGCCTCACATTCTAGCCTAACTTTGAAGTCTGTGGCTGAACTCCTTTAGTGAGAACATCACAGCTCAAGGGCAACACCTGCAGGACAATTCAGAAAAGGTACATTTTCGGAATTTCAACTTTCATGGAAGGCAAATTCTGCTTTAGCTTTATTTTATTACCATATGATAGAAAAATCCAAGATCAGAAAGCTTACATTATGATATTGAAGATGCCCAGATGAAGAAAAGCAGGCTACCTTTAGCTTCAAAAACCAAAGAAATTTAGAAGTACATTTCTTGCACAGTGGTACGAAAAGTCATACTTGCTAAAATGAAGCAGTATTTTGCTTGTATTTGTCATATAGGTAGGAGCAAAAACACATAGTAATTAGTAAGGCATGGTTTGTTCAAGCATGACTTATTAAATAAATGAAGCTGGCATAAAGTGCTAAGCAATCAACCATAGTTTTATAAACCTATAATGGGTAGATTCACACAATACCCTTGAATCTAAACCAAACAATACACATTGTGGCATAGAATGTATCTGAGTACTTGAAAACATTTTAGTTCCCATCTTCACATCTACAGGTAGTCCTTGATTTAACAACAGTTTTAAGTTGTGACTATCATAAAGCAGGTCATCACATGACTGATCCAATTTTACCTTTTTTGTAGTGATCATTAAGTAAATCACTATAGTCATTAAGTAAACTGCAGTTGTTAAGCAAACACCACAGTTTTTAAACAAGCCCACTGATCGCTTTAGGGGCATTTTGCCAAAACCAGAAGTAAATGCCAGCTTTTGGCAAAAATCTCGTAAATTGCAATATGCTGCAAATGGCCATAAATGGGGGCCAGTTGTCAAGCACCTGAAATGCAGACTGGTGACCACAAGGTGGGGGGCTCCATCAGAATTTAAAATCTGGGTCATAAGTACTTTTCGGGGAGGTCCGTTGTAACTTTGAATGGTCACTAAGCAACCAACTGTAAGTTGAGGAATACCTGTGCAGCTTTCAATATGTGTGTTTTCATCTATGTCTGGAATTTGATCAGAACACCGAAAATATTTACTACAGTAATTCTGGATCAAGCTCTCTATGAATTACTTGAAAGGAAAGTTTGTGGAAGGAAGGGCCCTATATCAGTGATACAGAATATATCTTGTAAGCAGACAAACCAAGATTCAAGTCACAGCACCTTCAGTAAAAGATGTACTGGTCCTTAACTGCAATTAAAGATTACTTCTTCAGTGAAGTAATTTCAGATACCATAATTGGAAAAAAAAATCAGTCTACAGACTACTATATTATGTGGTTACAACAATAAACTTATTTACTTACTTACAGTCAGTCTATAGGTACTGCCAATGACAAGATGGATTCCATGTGAACCATTTAATGTGTTCTTTTTGTTCTCCAATCAATAAAACCTTTCCTGAATTCTTCACAGATGGTCCCCCTTATAACTGCTTTGAAGACTGTCTTGAAATCTCCATTTAGCATTAAAGAACAACCAACTAACCTTGTTCAAGTTCCAAACAAAGGAAATTAACTCTATTCACATATCTTTCCCTTGAGGCATTTAATAGATTCCTCATTAACACTAGAAAAAGAAACTGTAATGACAAAGTTATATTATTGCAGCAGGGATATGGCTAATGGTGTTGCTTTAATTGGTACATGGAATAAGTTCCTCTTTTTGCTGGAATCATTACCACAAAAATTAAGCATTCAACTTCAAATTTTCTGGACTTTGCTTTAAATATGTAAAGCACGACTGCCCACACAAATTACTTACAAATCCCTTTCAAGAAAATAATGGGACAAGATAACTTAGGTGGTTGCAAGTGATAGAAAGCTCTGCTGGTTGGGTACAAAGTTCAAGTTAACTATGATTTCTTATTAAATGTTTGTCTTTTCTTAAAAAGACACTGTCAAAATCAAGTTATGTATCATTGGGTTTTTTCCCTTCCTAAAATTTTCCAGCAAGTGCAGGTTTTTTTTCCAGACCAACCAAGTGTTAAAAAAAGAATTAAACCAACTGCTTGTTGCCTGAGCCTTATGTCAAGGGCTGAGAAAGTTTCTGACTCAAAGTCACCTAGTTAGCTTTCATGCCTCAGGTAGGATTAGAATTCATAGTCACTTGGTTTCTAGCCTGGTGCCTTAACTACAACTCTCTATGCCATTATAAATCCAGTATGAAGAATGATCTTGATTTTGCAGCCAGGTCAGTCTGTAATAAAGCCTCCCTTATCAGTGATTTAGGCACTGATGAGAGGGCCGACTTGGCATGTACCACCAAGACCTGGTGTCAAAACTGATTTGCATTTTCACCTATATTCTGCTTTGCTTGCACCTTGACAAAGAAAAGGGAGGAGGTGGGATGGAATGCAGGGGGGGGAGTTGTAGCTGAGCATCGTGCATTACCATGGAACAGTGCTCCAACCCATCGAGCAGGTGGACTAGCGTGGCTTGCTGGTTCCCATAACAAAATGAACAGAAGTGATTGGTGGACATAATGGACCACCAATGGCCCATAGGGAAAGGGGGAAATTAATTGGACAGTTGACACCTGGGTTGAAAAGCAGGGGGAAGTCTCCTTTCAAAGATACGTCCGGCTGTATTGCAGGTATGATATCAACCAAGATTCCAATGCAGGGATGGGGGTGTCGTGATCGTCAACCGGGAATCTCTTATGACCTTCAGGGGCACTGCACCACAGATCACTGAATGTGAGACTCTGTTCATTAGTTGGGTTCTAGAGATCAGTTGGAATTGCTGCTGTTATACCAGCCTCCCTGCTGCACAGCAACTTCCATCCCTGAGCTTGATTCCATTTCTGGGCTGGCAGTGGAGTTCTCCAGACCTACAGTTCTGTGGGACTTCAGTTTTCCTTCTAGGAGTGGAGTCTGAAGTGGCTTGGGATTTTATAGCCATCAGGGTAATCTATCCAAGATCAGGCCCAAAACCAAAAATGATATGTGGTAATTCTTCTGAGTTTTTTATTATTTCATTATAAAATATTTTATTATAAAATCTTGCCAAACTGAGGGCTCTACTATCTGCATCAACAATGTACTCTGTGAATTATGAGGGAGCGGTTGTCTTCACCTCCTTTTTTTCATACATAATATCTGAGCTGAGTTGCCTTTTGCTACTCTGGAACGCACACCCTCCCACCTTATACTGTAGTCCACCTCCTCACTACATTCCATCACAGACAATGGTCATACACTGGTTTTGGTGCGCCTGTCAGAGCACTGGCTATGTGATCTGAAATTGGGAAAGCTTTTGTTGTCTCCTGTCATGGTCAGATCATTCCCTGATTTGCATAAGAGCCTGCAACACTACAGGCACTGAAAAGAGGCTGAACCCATTAGACTGGTCCACTTCTGGAGATCAATGGACCCTAGAGGGAACTGGGGAGTTGTTCCTGCTGGTCTACTGCACGGTCCATCTAAAGCTCTGGTTCACAATTTGGAATAAGAAAGTAGCTGAGGCTTTAGATTGAGCCCATGCAACCTCTCCCTTCTTGGGGATCTCAGTACTTCCCATGGATTGCAGAGAAGTTGAAAGAGATGAAGTAAGAGAAGAGACATCTAGAGCAGTGATCCCCAACCTTTCCGGATCTGCGGATCAACAGTGGTGGCAGTGGGAGGGGGGCGGAAAGGGGATGGTTTTGCACCCGCACCCACTTGCATGGCCTGGTCCCCAATAAACCACAGCCTGGAACAAAGCCATGGCCTGGGAATTGGGGACCCCAGGTCTAGAGCATCACTCAGTGGCATTAAAGTATGGATTATATTTGCCATTAATGCATATCTTGTGGTGGTAAGGGCAGCAAAGCATCATTACTTTTCTGCTCTGATTTCATCTGCAGATAGCCTCCCACCATGCTGTTTCAGGTGACATAAGTAAGGCTGGACTTGGAGAATCTCTTACAAAGGTGGAGGAATTGGCTCAGCATTTCTCAAAGAAACTTGCTCAGATTCATTCTCATTTAGATGCTAACCTTGTTACAGATGTGGAGGAGGTGCCTGGAGTGAAGTCTCACCCTGTTATGTAGAAACAAGTTGAACCTGAGGGAACTAGAGTCCTTGGAACTGAGAGCTCAGGTACCAGCTCCTTAGAATCATGTACCTCCTGACCGGTTAAAATAGCCTGAGAAGTGTCATGTGAGTAGGTTCTGGCAAATTTGTTGTTGAATGAGGGAGTTGGTCTTTCACCTCTTAAGGAAGCTTTGGTTCACCCCCTCCTCAAGAAGCTATTGCTAGGCTCCATTATACTGGACAATGTTATTCAATATCTAACCTCCCCTTTTGGGGGAAGGTGATTGAGCTGTTTGCATAACAGCTTCAGAGGATCTTGAATGAACAGCGTTATCTAGATCGCTTTCAGTCAAGATTCAGGCCTTGTTATGGGATGGAAATAGCATTAGTTGTGCTTCTGGATAATCTCTGGTGAGGGCAGCATGGGACTCATGCATCCATTCTAATTCTACTTGTGGTTTTTGGTATCACTGTGGTTTTTTGTACCAGAACCTACTCACATGACACTTCTCAAGCATTTCCATCTATTTTCCTTTACAACTCACTCTTCAAAGAGAAACAGTTACAAATAATTTTAAAAGGTTGCCCTGCCTTATAATTCTTTATATAAAAATTATTCCTACAACTAAGTAAGAATCTGTGTAGCGGATATAAAAACAAGAAATTTGTCTGAAACCCATTTCACAATCTAACATTTACGGATTAAATATACAAAAATAGTCATTACAGATAGAACTACTTTCTAAATCAGCGGTTCTCAACCTATGGGTCGCGACCCCATTTGGGGTCGATCGACCATTTCACGGGGGTCACCAAGCAAGGCTGTCCGCCATTTTTTTTTCCCTTTTCCGGCGGGCGCCTTACCTCCCTTGAGCTGGGCCAGCTGGTGGTCAGCCTGCTCCGTCTCTGCCGCTTGCCAGCTACGCCTCGGCCGGCGCAGGGGGCGGAACCACGCAAGCGCGGCACTCCCGGGCAGGGAAAGTCCTCGACTTACGACTGGTTGGGTAGTCCTCGACTTACGACCGGTTTAGTCCTCGACTTACAACCGGTTTAGTCCTCGACTTACGACCGGTTGGGGGTCGCGGCATTAAAAAGGTTGAGAACCACTGTTCTAAATTATTAGCTTTCAATTATAGACCAACAAAGATGTGCTCTGTGGTGAATGCTAAGTCACTGATTTTGTGAAATATCTTACAAAATGTAGAAAGCATTGCAGTTTATATCATATTCCATTGCTATATTTTTGTTTATATAAGATACACAATCACCTGCTCTTTTAACAAATGTATAATTTGAATACTTTACTCCATTTTACTTGTCAAAGCATAACTACTTTGATCTTTGAAACATTAATTTGCAGCAGATCCATACTCCCATATTATAACAATCTTTGTTATAAATCATTTAGGTTCTTAACAACACATCACTTGCATGCAAAAGTAAATGTACATTCATGATCCAAAAACATACCATCCCAAGCATTCCTTATACATTTATACAGAAATGAAGTTCATAAACACAAATTAAACAAGTTACACAGCTACTTCAAAAATAAAACACAACTGTATTTACATATTTCTCCAGTTATGCTATCAACATCTGCAATCTTAGAGTTTCAACATTCTTATAACATTTATGACTTGCTTTTCAAGTTTTTTTCTTTGCTGCTTGTAAGTATCTATTTCAATCATATTTTTATCATACAAATCTTTAAGTAGTCCTTCTAGCATGTTTTCACTTCAGATTCAACTCTAATTATTATATCAATTTTAATTCCATTCATTCTCCTTGAGGCTCCTTTTTCAGCCCTCTTCATCCATTTACAAAATGAGACCACATTTCTCTATTTTCTCTACCTTCTTTGCAACATTTTGCAGTGTCTTTTTCTATTTTTTTTCTTTTTCTCAACTTCATTTTTACAGGAATATTTTAGATGCATTTTTTCCTCATGCACAGCACCTTTCATTTCATTAATCCACCAAGCATATTTTTTCATACTTCTCATTAGCATAACTCCACACACTTCAATGGCACTCTGCAACTTAATTCTTTCCACATCTTTTCTTACATCTACTTCCCATTTATTGTGTTGAGAGATTAATCTATCGTCTAATATTTTTATACCAGCATTCTATTTTTTTACTACTTTCCTTTTCATCCATGTCCAGTTTATCCAAAGATCCATTCTTCACTAAAAATGCTCCATTCTACATTCATATCCTTCATTAATGCAACCAATCTTTCATTATAAACAATCCAACAATAATTTTTGCATTGTATTCATTCCTTTGTAATGTCTGCGTATGATCAGACTTATGGTTAAAGCATGTATTTTAAGCAAACAGATTTTTCTAAGCAAATATTCACCTATCACCATTTTTATTCACTCTGGAGTCTCAGTGGGCCAATTACTTTTTTATATTCTCTCTTCTTCTTCTCACCTATCATTAATTATATCTAGGAAAATTAATTTCATTCATTTAGAATATTGCACAATTTCCCTTAAACCTCATTCCTGATTGTTTCATTATCACCATTAACTGGAGCGTAACACGCAACTGTCACCAGCCTATGAATTTCTACTTTCATATATCCCTGCAATAATATAGATAATACCAATTCATATTTTGTTATATTTCATACTTTCATACACAAAACTGGCATCTTCATTTCTCTGCATATATTCATCAAATCCAGTACAGATCTGGCTTCCTTCATTCAGTTCTATTACATACCTTCTTTCTTGTAGTTTCATAGAAGTACAACGTATCTATTTTCACTTCAATTCATTTAGTCTTCAAATATTCTAAATAGTAAACTTTTATATACAGTAGTCATTACCGGATGGGTCCATATATATTATCCTCTTTTGGTTAATCAATACATTTCTTGCTCTTATAAAGAAAAGATATAGACAAGAAAAGGACTAACAATAAGATTTGTTCTGACATATTTTATCCAGCTTTCCTCCAGGATCCTGTTTTTATGCAAGCATGTTCATGTTGTGCTATGCAAGCTTGGATATCTAATCTAGAAACCATCTTGCAAACAAATTTACTGTTGCCCACATCCCATCAAAAATAAGGTATACACAGTATACTGACATATAGACAGAAGATCCAATTCTTTAACAATTCATTTTCAAAGTTTAAAAATTTTGATATTTTTACTGGTAATTTCAATATTTTGCATTGTTTCTATTTTTAGGCTGGCTGTTTACTTTGAATACTCAACAAAGTAGAAAATCTGGATATACATTTAATAAAATCCAGAGACTTCAAAGTAATTACAGTCTATAGCAGTGGCAATTGATCTTGTTTGCATGACACAAAGTGATTGTAGGAGTAGGAGATACAAACCTACTTGTATAATACACCCCCCCAATAAAACTATGTGCGAAAACACTTATTTAAGTAAGCCATAATGATAAAACTTAAATCTATATTTAATAGATTTTTAAAACCATGTGGAATGTGTCTCGGAACATTGCTATATATGAACCTTATATCACAAAAAGCCCTGTATATTCCTAATTCACATAATCAGCATAAAGAAAGATATGCAAAGAGCATATACACCATTTTAAGATTGGAGAAATAAATAAAGGAAATAAATAAAGCAATGCATTAGTAATGGAAAGTAGTTGCTCAATTTCCCGATACAATACAGACGTTCTGCATAAAGAGCTGCAGTAGAGTTTAGTTTTCTAGGCTAGCGGCAAACTAAACCAGACAGTGCTGGCTTGGCAGCAAGCAGCCAGGGAAGTAAATTCTAGTAAATTTTAAATGGTGCACACAAAGTTGTCATTTTATTTCTTTATTCTGAATCCTCTTTAGGATTGGAGGGAAAATGTTAAGAATGCAGAAGTATGCGTATATATTAAACTACTGAGCTCAGTCTTATACGTTGAATGTAAGATTTCATTATATGTTGCCCATGACTTTCTTTCTGTTCATTAGCTCTTTCCAGGAATTCACACAAAGGATTCAGTAATTCCTAAGTGAATATTTAAGCTCCTGAATATATAAGCATAGTTAAATGTGTGTGTGAATTAGTCAGAAAATAATATTTCCAAAAACCCAAGTCTACCATTCAAGAGTTAAATCATTTATTTTTCTAATCAAAGCTTCTTCCAAGAAGGTTATGCACACAAAAGACTTTCTAAAGCAACAGCTAGAGAGGCTGCTTGAAATTCCACACATGTGCCTCAGCAATGTATTTCTATTAATGTCCAGTGTGTGTCAGCAGGAAGATAAGGCACCAACAGCATGTCCAAGCAGCCTGGTAGAGAATGGAATGCTGTGTAAAACATTGTCTGATACTACGAATCTCACCAAACGAGGCTGCCTATAATCTCACCCTCCATGTGTACATACACACACAGATAGACACACACACAGACACACACACACAAAACTGCCTGCTTGATAACACCACCATAGGGGAAAGATGGAACCACACAACGAAACCATTAAACAGTAGGGAAAAATGGCAATTGAGAAGGAGGGGGCAAGAAGCTAATAAGAAAAAAATGATCAGGGAAGAAGAATAAGTATCTAATGCTAGCTTTGACAGCTGTGCCAGAACGATAGTATGTGTTTAACATTAACTATTAAAAAAAAGTACAATTTTCTTCCCAAACAAACCTACTTTAATCCTTGCCTCCCACCCCCACCACAAACTGAAAAGATGCTTTCATTCCACATGTAGTTGACCTCTTCTACTCACGAGCCACAAATTCTTAATATATTTGGTTTGACAGAGGGTCGTTTTTCCCATCTCCAACATGGAGTAATTGCTATAATCTGTTAGAGATTTTTTTTTTCAAGTTACAGACAGAGCTTGCTAGAAGGATTGGGCTTTATTCTCTTCTGGGGAGAGGGAACTTTGCTATAAATGCAATTAAATTTAAATCCTGTAAAGGAACGAATACCATAAAATAAAGCAGCAAATTGACTTCTACAAAGTACATGCATTAGGAATATGAAGCACAAGGCTTCAAAAGAGATCTTGATAAGCACATGCAAAGACATAGCTAGGGAAAAAACCCAAACACTCTTCCTTTTTTCCTTTCTTGAAAATGCCGGCCATATTCTCAATATTCCCTTATATCAGTGTTTCTCAACCTTGACAACTTTAAGGCATGTGGACTTCAACTCCCAGAATTCCACAGCCAGCATTGCTGGCTGTGGAATTCTGGGAGTTGAAGTCCACATGCCTTAAAATTGTCAAGGTTGAGAAACACTGCCTTATATACTGTTTTTTAATACCAAAGATTTCAGAAGTATACAGAAGAAAAGCAAAAGCAACTAAGCACTAACAATTTTAAAAAAATGTTCAAATAATAAATATTGTTTATTATTTTTAAAATGTAAGCATGTAAGTTTTTTATTGTTTTAAAAAAAGTTTGTTCCTGGACATCAACATACAGCATATAAGTTCATCAAGGATTTAATGACTACCTGAGCTAGAAACTGAGGTATGAATTTAATAATTAAAGAATGAACCATCACACCAAATAAACAGTTTGAGAACACATAAGAAATCAGGCAGTTACAGCTTTGTAACTTTCACATAAAATTAATGAAAACCATAAATCCTATAGTCAAAACAACACTGACAACAGTGAAAAGATTAACAATTCATTTAAACACAATATCCCTCTTGAATTAGTTCAACAAAAACAGCATCTTCAGACATCAGATTCATCTACAGATTTGAATGAGACTTTTCAGAAACACCAAGAATCAGCAAGTGAAGAAAAGAATGGCATTCTAAATATAAACTGATCTGTAAGCACCTCACTGTGATCAACCCAAACATGTTTAATTAAAAAGGCGTAAGCTGTGCACATAATCTTCACTGGCCAAGCTAATGACACTAACAACTTTCCTTTTGTAAAATCCACATTTTCAAGATCTTCATTTTTTTTCCCACATAAGAAAATGGATAAACAGTAAAAAAAAATGCACAATTATTCATGCTACACTTTATAGCAGCGGTTCCCAACCTATGGGTCGCGACCCCATTTGGGGTCGATCAACCATTTCACGGGGGGTCGCCAAGCAAGGCTGTCCGCCATTTTTTCCCCCTTTTCCAGCGGGTGTCTTACCTCCCTGCTGGCAAGCAGCAGAGACGGAGCAGGCTGGTGGTCGGCCTGCTCCGTCTCTGCCACTTGCCAGCTATGCCTCGGCCGGTGCAGGGGGCGGAACCACGCATGCGCAGCGCTCCCGGGCAGGGAAAGTCCTCGACTTACGACCGGTTGGGTAGTCCTCGACTTACGACTGGTTTAGTCCTCGACTTACGACCGGTTTAGTCCTCGACTTACGATCGGTTGGGGGTCGCGGCATTAAAAAGGTTGAGAACCACTGCTTTATAGGCAGGCTGGCAACTTGCTTGAAGCCTGAAGGGATGGGTCATACTTGCAACTAAGCCAGCCCTGAGTCTGCTGACATGTACCACTGTTCTTTTCTTGAGGTAGTATGTCAGGTTTATCCCACAAAGAAGCTGGGACCCACAAGAGTTGTAATACTGAATATATACAAATATGCTTCTTGTATGATTATTAAAGTAATGAGAGCCAGTATGATATAGTGGTTAAGGCCTCAGACTAGAAATTGGGAGACCCTGAATTCTAGTTGTGTGGTCTTGGGCCAGACACTTTCTCTCAGACCTAGGAAGTAAGCAATAGCAAACCACTTCTGAAAAACCTGGCGAAGAAAATGGCAGGGATTTGTTCAGGCAGCCTCTGAGAATTGAATATGACTGAATGGAAGAAAAAAAAATCAAAGTAATAATCAATCAGGATTAAATCTGTACCAGAGAGGAAGGGGATATTTTCTTCTTTGCTATGATATCATGAATTCCCCCTTTCATGAAGCTTGCATTAGATCCAGAAGAAAAGCTTCTATTGGTGCCAATGGAAGTTTTGCTCCAAGGTTACAGGGAGCATTAGAGAAATAAGCTGGAGAGGATATTAGTCAGATATATGATATGAGAGGAAAAAATAGTTACATCTCGACCCACCCATGATACCACTGTCAATCTTTCTGGTTCATTCATAGCTGTTATTTTAAATATTTTAAAAGTTACATTAAACTTTAATAGTTAAAATAAGTCATATCATACGCATTCAAGCATTTAATGTCACATCTGTTTTGGATCAAAAAAGTCTTGTTTTACATTATTGTGAGAAGCTGCACATAATTGTAGTTACCTATCGTAACCATAGAAATCATACATTTCTCTACAGTAGCCCAAATATAGGAATCATTTGTTTGGATCTGTTTGTGAAAACTCCTTTTGCATAATATGAAATGAGTCACATTCATGCTTGAATTATCCAGAGAAGGACTATGTTGAATTCAGCACTGAATTATGCTCTCCATTGATAATTGGGCTGGTTTCTAAATTCTGTTTCTAAAAGAAGCCTCCAAGCTATTTGCAAACTGTAGACTGCCATCTAATTGTGAATAAACTGTACGCTCATGCACTTGGTTTATCTGATCTGGTCTGGCTCTTCCTTTCAGCACAGATTACAAAACACAAAATCATCTTCTATCTCCCTATACCAGCGTTTCTCAACCTTGGCAACTTTAAGACATGCAGACTGGCTACGGGATTCTGGGACTTGAAGTCCGCACATTTTAAAGTTGCTAAAGTTGAGAAACACTGCCCTATACAAACCAAGACTGTTAAGAAGCACTGTCCAAGATCCTAGTTTAAACGAAACTTTTAGGTAAATGAACTATATATCAAGGTACAATTTGTTCACCATAAAATAGGTAGTCTGCTAAATCTTTTCTTATTCTCCTCTGATCAAAAAGAGAAATGTGGAATTTTAATTTAGGGTGTTCTGTTAGTCTCTACTAGGCACTCTGAAAATAAATTGCAGGTCTAAACAAATGCACAGTTCAGTTATTCCTTGAAAAACTCTAGGATGTGCACAGATTCTATATATAAAGAGCACTGCAGACAACGGCATACATACAAAAGGCAGTCTTGAAGCAAAGGCAGGGGAATGAAACAACCACTGATATTTTGTTCTAGTTCTATGATTATTCAAAGGAAAAGAAAGCCCAGGGATAACATCCTCCAGCCCAGGCAGCTATAAAAATTGGAAGCTCACGAGACCATCAGCTGCTGAAATCTGCACAAACCCTCCAAACATAAATTAGCCTTCAGAGTCAGGAGATAAAAGGAGATGAGAGCAGCAGAACTCTAAAAGATTTTTTTTAAGGCAAAGAAGAAAGACCGTATACATGTCTGACAAATCACACTCTTCTTAGCTAGGAAAATTAAAAGCACAGAGGCACTTGGAGTGGCAGCCTCTTATCCTCAGCCAGATAATGTCTTTCCTTTCCCTCTAGGGAAAAAGAAAAAATGCTGAGTTTTAATTTTTCAGGTTCATTGTGGCACATTATGACTATGTTTTAATTTAACCCCCCCCCCCATTCTATTCCACTTACCTGCCCTCATATATGTTTCTCAGTCTAACACAGCAATTTTTCCTTAAACAATATAACCTTTTTTTTTCTTTTATAAATATCCAGGGTTGCTCACTACAATTCTTTGTGGAAACCTTCCAATCAAAAACGCTGGCAGAACCACGCTTGCTTTAGCGCAAACTCTGTTTTAATAGTTCCCCTTAAATGCTTAAGAAGCTTCATAGGAAGAGCACTGAAATGTGTCCAATTCCTTTGGAAAGGAGCAACTGCTAGAATAGTTGATTGACACAGAATGAAGGAAATGGCTTCTTCAGAGCTACCATGCAATTAATCCTACTCCTAGTCCTTCCCCACTCAGCAAAATTAATCTTCTTATTCTGCTTTGTGCATACTATGCATTATTCAGTATTAGAGTTAGGCCACTGCCTAGCGTCTTTCTGCAAGGAAGAATGAGTTCTCACAGTCTAGTTGAAGTATACTTTTTATCAACTGGAAGATATTTGGTCTTATTACTTATATTGATGCTAACTACTGTATCTCCAGTTTTAATGTATGTTTAGAGTTACTTGCAAAGACTCTTTATTACATTCAAGATGCAATATTTTCCATGCTCTGCAATTAATATGAACAAACCTAGAATTCTGAACTTATGCTCAGAATTTACTCATGACCTAGTTCTGTATCCAATATATACCTTTCCGTTCTATGGCTTTATTCATAATGATGTAAAGACTGCTCCCATTATGTATAACAGAGTTGAAAAATGTTACCAATTTAGTTATATAATGTATATTATTACATTATATATATATAGTTATATAATGTATATTATAGCATTAATTGGTGATAATAGTAATAGGACAACCACTAAAAAGTATTTATCCATATATAATTTTGTTTCTGGAGGTACTGTAGGTAAAGCAGTCAAAATATGATGACTAGCACTATATGTATCATATACTACTTTCTCATATATAAAAATCATTCTTGGGTGTGATTGATTGCTTAAATTAACAGACATTAAAATTTGTTCAAAATGAGTAGAGAGAGAAAATTAAACATTTATTTTTTACAGCAGTGGTCCCCATCTTTTTTGGCACCAGGGACCAATTTCATGGAAGACAATTTTTCCAGAGAATGGGGGGAGGATTGCAAGGAATTGCCCAAAAGAACTTTCTTCATATTAGTTGGCATAACAGAAGGGCAAAATACTGTCAGTCAGCACAGAGTACCATATCTTTATACAATGACTACCATTAAGGGCATGAATTTATTTTACCTGCTTTCATCCTCATGTTGTCTAAGACTGATAGCTTGCATTTTAAACACTTATCAGGAAACCCCTCACCCACATGCCACCCTTTGTCTCTTGTTTATAATGAGAGGGAAAAAGTATCAAAATGTATTGTACATACTCAATGACATACGTTTCTAAATGGATGTGGATGCTATTTTTCTTACATAAAGAGGCAAAATTAATGTTATCCATTAATTGTACTCAAAGTACCAACAGTGTGTTGCTAAGCCTATCAACAATAATTTTCTCTTGGAGAAGATGGATTGATTATATTCAGAAGAAATACGAGATTGAAAAGTATTACTTAGCTTATGAGTAAATTTTAGAATATTATGAATAGTTTATTATGGATGAATTTATATTATTTTTAGTAATAATGCTTAATTATATTATTATTTTGTTGGTAAAGTGTTAAGATCTATCTATTTTGTAGAGTTAAAGTATGTGTGGATGAGACTTGATAGTAGTATATCTGGGTAATGTTATTTAATTTATGATTTTGTTTTTATAACCCTGTAACCGGCTCTGGGAAGTGAAGGGGGGGAGGGGTGGGAGGGAAGTGGGATATTGTATGTAAAATTATTTAAAACTTTTAATAAAAAAAAACCAATAATTTTCTTAATACAGATGGATGAAAAATTTAGGGCAAAAGGAACAGTTCTTCCCTTAGTGAAACCATAGCGCCAACCAATCAGATGGTATGGAGATATGAAAAACCAGATAAATATACGGTATTCAGAGGCTTCACTGAATGCCTTTTTTTGGGGGGGGGGGAATGCCCATGTATTGTCCTTTTATTTGTATCAGTTCCGGATAGTATGCCAGTTAAAACTTGATCAGTTTGGTCAAATTTAGCCTTACTTCATTTATTCTTTGACTTAATCAATATAACATGCAAGGACGGCCAACTTTCTATTTCAGCCACCAAAATACATTCACTCCTCTGATTTTGGGTTTCACTGATTAGATTGATTTGTTGTTATAGAAATGGCTAGTTTATACTATTATGGAAAAGTAAAAAGTCAAGGTTCAATGTTAAAGCTTTATTCTACTGCAACAGAGGAAGTCAGAAATCAGTGCCTTTTTTTTTCTTTTTCCCTTCTCCCCTTCACTTTTCTTCCCCTTTTCCCTCCCTGCTGTGTCCAACCATTTGCTTTTGTATTTTTGTATTTTATTCTATATTCTACTAAAATGTTAAAAATGCCAGGACCCAAAAATTATTAATCAATCAATCAATCAATTAATTAATAAGTCAGTCAGTCAGCCAGTCAGTCACAGATCCAGCTGGGTGGCTTTAGACAAGTCATCCTCAGCCTTGGAAAGGAAAAAATGGCAAAGCGCTTCTGAAAAAAAACATGCCAAGAAAACTGGAAGGACTAGGTCAGGGATAGTCAACCTTGGCTCTTTTATGACTCGTGGACTTCAATTCCCAGAATTCCTGAGCCAGCTTAGCTGGCTCAGGAATTCTGGGAGTTGAAGTCCACGAGTCATAAAAGAGCCAAGGTTGACTACCCCTGGACTAGGTAATCACCAGGAGACTACGCTGACTTGAAGGCACCAAAGCATCAGGCATGGCTGAAGAATGGATACGACAACTGAAAAGAATGGAGACAGAAGACAGAAAAAGTAGAAGCAACAACGGAAAGGTGCTTTGAAAACACACTGAAGGCAATCTAAGAAGAATAAGGCAAATCAGTGCAAAAATAATGGATTAAATGTATATGCCACCCAACTCCCAGCAACTCTGGACAGTTTGCAAATTGCAAAGAAACAATACAACAAGGAAAAAGGCAAGGATAACAAACCTGGATGGGATTGGGAACAAAAAGAAGAAGAAAAGACCTGGGCAAAAGCCATGTATTTATGGCCTTTTGAAATACATTCAAGTCTCAGGGAGAAACCTCATTCCAGAGCACAGGCACTGCTACAGAGAAGGTCCACTTCCAGAGTTTGAATATTGTTTAATTAAAGAAATCTGAAATGGGCCAACCCTACTAACTTGATTGATGAGGCAAATCCTATGGAAGACAGACAATTCCTCAAGCAATCTTATGCAATATAAGGTTTTATAGGTATTAACCAGCAACTTGAATTGCACCTGGAAGCAAATTGGCAAATAAAGCAGTTCACAAAGCAGAAGTGTTTTATGCTATGCCACCTGCATTCTGGACCAGTTGAAGCTTCTGGGTGGCTTTCAAAGGTAGCTCCATGTAGAGCAGGGGGTGTCAAACTGCCGGTTCGCAGGCCGGACGCGTCACGTGGAAGCCGCGCCCACCCCATTGCCAGCAATGGCAAAATCGGCCCGATATGTTGCGCGACGTCACGTGACGTCGCGGGTTTGACATGCCTGATGAAGAACACATTGCAGTCAAGCCGTGAGATCATCAGGGCATGAATGACCATTTGATGGGTGCCCTGATCTAGGAAAGGGCACAATTGGTAAATCAGATGATGCTGTTGAAAGGCCTTCCTGTCCACAGCTGCAACCTGCAACATCAAGCAGAAGCTGTTTGCACCACATATGGAAGTGCCATCCCAGCCATGGTCAAAGTTACATTATCCCAAGATCCAAGTGGGATCACCAATAGCCATAGGGTCTTGAGATGGTCTTCGTCATCCAAATCCACACAGCCTTCATGAATTGGGACAAAATTAACATTCTGTGCTAGCTGCAGAATGTGGATGGTCTTCAAGGGTAGCCCCTACCTGAAAAGTCATTCCAAATGAATGAACTTTATCATAGAGCAAAACTAGGTTATGATTTAGAATGTATGCTCTTATCCATATTAACTTCATTTTTTAAAACATGAAAAAGTTGCTCATAAAATTCATTAATGCCTATATAAATTGAATTATTATTCTTGGCCCTTTCTGAAAAAGATTGGATTTTCTTCTATGGTAAGAGGACATAGACAATTTAGAGTTTGGCAATGACATTATCATCCTATAACATTTGAATGAATAAGCCATGGCAGTTGCACAATAAATATTGTGCCTGGAAGCCAACTACATATAATTGTATAGATGCATCCTGTCTTTTTCCTTTTTTTAATAACTGAATAATATAAATAGTGACAACCTGCTTGCAATTCAAAATTTGCATTGTGGCATTTGAATTTATACTGTAAGCACATGCTCCAAGCCATAGGGAGAAATGCAATTGCAAGAAGCAGAAAACATACTCCTACTCAAGTTGTTATTTTTCTTTAAATAGGAGATACATGAAACTGACAGATGACAGCTGACCAGCCTTATCTGTCGTATGAAAGCTATGCAAAATTGGGTCTTATTAGTAGCTGGATGGAAAACCATGAGGGAATCACAGTACTGTAGGTTAGACGTCAAAAAAACATCTCAGAAGAAGGAAATAGCAAACAACTTCCATACTGTTACCACAATAGGGCCATGGAAGTGATCCCACCAGGAGGCTATATGCCTGTGAGTCTGTCAGAAAGCTGATAAGTAGCAGATGTAAGTAGTCAGCTTAGTTTCCCATAGGAAGATTTTCCCGTAGGCAAGACAAAGTGTAGGGGGCATGCTGAGATGGCAAATGAAAGCAGAAACTAAAAATTCCCAGAGGGAACTCTGGGAAGAAATGGGTGTAATAACTGGTAACCTAAATAAATCAAGTGAGTATTGACTGTTGAATATGCATTGTAAAGAGCAGTGTTGGCTGAAGATCCTGATGAACTAAAAAGTTCTGATCCATAGCATATCAAAGCTCAAGACGTTTGAAGTCCTCCAAGGCAAGTCCAAAGAAGATTGCTAAAAAGAGTTACAGGTTCAAGTATGGCCCAAGAATTTAAAGATGGGACATTTTTTTAACGTGAAATAATTTCTCAGACACTAAAACTGTAGAAAATAAAAGTTCTCACCAATCACAGAAAACAGGAAACCAGTATTAGTCTAAATGGGAAAGAATGCTGGGCAATTTCTTCAACCCTTTTCTTCAACTATCTAAGTGGGGTAGTTAAAAGTAACCATGTGTACACATGTGTTCAGCAAATATTGTCCCTTGCAAACACACAGAAAGAAAACCTAGGCTGTATTCAGTACACAAACCTAGGCTGTACATAGTAGCAGAAATAATATTCCTGTGGAGAAAAAATGTTTTCTATTCCAATATATTTTAAGCTCAACTTGCTGTATTACTTTTGTAAGCAAGCAAAGGAAGGACCATGTAATATAGAGAAGTTTTAAAAATCTGTGAATCCTTTTGAATTTTCAATATTTCTGTATAAATATTATCTAAAAGATGATCTGTTCTCCATACAAGTTCTGATACTAGATAAAGAGAACCCAATTAAATATGTCAAAAATTGAACCTTGTTTATTCACTTATTGAGAGAAATGATGTACAGCTAGATATTAGTATATTCTTTTCTGATTACCATTTCTACCAATTTGCCCAGGATGGATGGACTCATTGTCTTAAGATTTCTTGCATTTCCTTTGTTTCCTTGTTAAAAATTGGTATCACATTGGCTATTTCCCAATAAGTCTAATCTAAGTGACATGCCACATAATTTTGCTGTAAGGTCAGCAATTTCACATCTGAGTGCTTTAAAAAAAAAGTCCTGTGAGGATACTATAATAACCTGGACATTTATCAGAATGTAACTTCTGAAAATATCCTAAAATTTCTTGTTGGTTTCAGTTGTCCTAATTCTCCTCATTTGAGAAATATTACAGACTTAAAACTTGTGATATTATTTAATAAATAAGAGGTATCCCATTTTCATACAGTAGCCCATATAAGAAGATCTAATTAAAAACAAAACATTTATTCAGCACTATTTCAATTGTAATCAAATGAACTTAATTACCCAAACATATTGAAAGCTTAATTCCTGATCTTGTCAACAATGACAAGAGAGAGATTTCTGCCCAAGAAGCCAATCAGCAGGCTACAATGGAAGACACTGGAAGATGTGGCTACCATTAGAGCTTAAAGAATTGTTCCTCTCTATAATATCATAGACATGCTTTAGTAAAATTACTTTCCACACATAATCTTATGCTTCTTTCCCATCATGACATTTATAAAATTTGTTCCCACATAATTTTTTGGGAAATAAAACAAAAGTGTGGTAGGGGGTGGGCAGGAAAGAAAATGGAAGTGTCTTCCTTGGTCAATATATCTGACGAAACCATTATCCTGAGGGATTAAATGAGATAAGAATTTAAGAGATTTGCACAAAATCACATTAGCCTAAATCCAAGTAATACTACTTTTCAGGGTATTAATTTCATTTATTCTATTTGCTCTCCCTTCTATCCAGATAACACTGTATGCACTCACTCCTCC
>NW_015386336.1:119096-123539 GCF_001527695.2 Protobothrops mucrosquamatus
GAAAATGGAAGTGTCTTCCTTGGTCAATATATCTGACGAAACCATTATCCTGAGGGATTAAATGAGATAAGAATTTAAGAGATTTGCACAAAATCACATTAGCCTAAATCCAAGTAATACTACTTTTCAGGGTATTAATTTCATTTATTCTATTTGCTCTCCCTTCTATCCAGATAACACTGTATGCACTCACTCCTCCTTAAAGGAGATCCACCTACTTTATATGATATAATCCTTCCTTTCTGAAGCTGTAATCAGATGTCTTTGCTTAATCACATTTATTTCTCCTCCTTCCTCTCACTTATTTGTTTCAAGGCCACACAGCTGCAGATACTCATGAACTCAGTATAATGCTCAACAACCTCACCATTATACTGATAAGAGAAACTGCAGTGAAGAAAAGCAGATATGTAAAATTAGGTATAAACAGGAAGGCTTGGATTGGAAGTTGAACTACTAATCTAACGATAAGGCAACAGTTACTTCACAATGTGTATAACATTAAATATTGTATACAAGGTCCTAATTACTTTTAATTGGTATGACTGAGAGGTCCACTTTTTCATATTAGTTCTAGTTTTCTATATAAAATCCTGGAAATATATTAAAAAATTAAGAAGAAAGTTATAGAAAGATCAAAATATATCAAAAGAATGACAATGTAACAAATATACAGAATTAATATTATTTAGACAACTATTTTTAGGACAAAACAAACTAGATTTCTCTAAAGAAGATAATACTTTTAAGTAAATGTGCAAATTATTGCAGTAAGTCTCATAATGTAGAATAAAACTGAGCTGCACGTAAGATCCCAGCCAAATGTCTCTGATTTTAAGTTACCTGGATTTGCATGGGAAATGGCAGGAACTTTCTCCTACCTCTTAGTTATTCATAGAAAATAGTGTTATAAGGGAAACCAGATTTTGGGAACATTTTCCTCAATATGGTAGAGCACAATTTACTTCAGCCACCAACTCAGTCAAGAGCAACTGTTTTCTTTTCTTGATTTAGATAGGCCCTTCTCCTGGGCTTTGCTATCAGCATTATAAGATGTTGAACCTATACTAAAGGATTAATGCAATAATTGCAAAAGAGAAAGATAAATTAAGTAAAGACAGAAAGACTAAGCAATACAAGTATTAAGCATATTACAATCCATAGATGCTTACAAGTGAGCCATTTTGCATTTCTTCTTCCCCATTCTATCAATCATTTAAGAGTCAGGGTACACAATTTCACCTAATATCTTACCTGCAGGAGTTAATAACTCCCACTCAAGAGGGAAAGTAATTGAGGGAGGGTATCTTACCATTAACCCAGTTCTCAGCCATGCATGGTTCCATATATAAAAGAAATTTAATAAATAAATATCAGCATGTGCACCATATATTGGTGGCAAATGGCAAACAATGCAGTGGCTGCAGATAGTCCCAACAGTTATCTTCTTCAGTAGTGGGGGGACGGGACACCATTTGTCATCAGCTGAAGCTTCCAGGCCAGTCTCTTCCAATGTATTATAATAATTTAGTCTTAAGTTTATCAATATATAGATCTCTTTATCAAGCAGTTTTAGAAGAATACCAAATTAGCCATTTCTCCTTCAAGGGAAACAGAATCCCTGTTAGAACAGGTACTTCAAGAAAACTATATAATGGACTTCTGGTTCGTGATTGCAGCCCTGGTGGATGCATGGAGGCGAGCCTCGTCTCCAGCGTCGTTTTATTCCGCTGGGGGACCCTGGAAAGGGTCGAAAGTCGCTCTGTAAGGGCGATGAGCAAGGAGAGGACCCCCGCGATCGTGGAAGGCCGGCAGCCCTTCTGCTTGATCCAGGGCAGCTCTTCAAACCAACGGGGAAAAGACCGGCCATAGTAATATGGCTCGTCGCTAAGCTGCTGACAGCCGAAGTCAAATTTACTACCAAGCACTTTGAAAGCAACGGGGATGAAAGTGGATGAGATCTTATCTTCTCTTTACCCTGAGTACCTTCTTCCTGTGAAAGCTCTTTGAAATATCTTCCCCCTGTGAGGAGGGAAGGGAATTTCTATCCCACCCGCTAAGAATGGCGGCGTCTGACTACCCAGGGGAATCAAAGCTTTAAAAGAACAATTTCAATCTAATTGGGTTTATATGTTTCTGAGATTTGGGGACCAAAAATTTTCCTATCTTTACTGGAGGCTTTTGTTTCTATCTGCAAAAAAGAATTAGAAAAAATTGGGACTTTTTTTTTCTTTAAAAAAAAAAAGAAAATCTTAAATGGTATCAGTGACATCTTGTGGTGAAGCTTGGCATGGCAATTTGTTATTTCCTAAAAAGAGATTTGGCTCAGAGCCCAGAACATAGATAAGACTTTCGAGACCTTGGCAATATCTGTGAAAGATTCAATTGTAAGAGAACCGCTGGGCAGTAAAATTGGCCTTCTTGAACTGTGAATATAAACTTTTACTGACTATTGCTTAACAAACAACTTTTACTAGAAAGATTATTTACAAACACGTGAAAGATGGATGAAGACCAGGCAAAAATTCTTGCCATGTTGAAGGCAATACATGAAACTATTCTTTCAGCTTGTGATGAGACCTAAAATAAAAGATCAAGATGCCAGCTTAGATGCACAAAGCCAAACTTTGACTACAACCAAAGAACCAACAATGCAGAAGACAACAGAAGAATTGGAACAATTAAATACTAAGACAGAGGACTCAATTGACCAACAAGTACAGCTGATGGAAAACCCAGACAAGGAAGTAACAACACTGAAAATGGAAATGACTTTCTATACAAATCGGAAAAAATTTGAGAAAGAAGAACAGATTGAATTGAAGACAAATATATCAGAGCAAACATGGGGGACTGGAATAACAGGGCGACAATTAAATGAATACAAATGGGCTAGTCCTTCCAGAAAACTGGCAATCAAATGATCTCCTTTAATTCAACTAACATATATAAGAATGAAGGGAGATTTATTTGATGATTTAAAAGCGCTGATATGGAAGCCTAGTTGGCAAAGGAAGAAAGCTAGAATAAGGTTGAAAAAATTGGGGTTTTGATTCATTAGAGGGGATTTTATATTGTCAATTAGAAGATTAAAGGGAGATGTTGAGATAAGGGGAATTTTGGTTATTAGATTTAAAATAGCTGGAAACTAGTTGAAAATAAGGATTGGGTTTGTCTAATATTGAAAAATTAGATCTAAAAGGGAAAAGAAAATTAATTATCACGAATGTGTTTGACTTATTGATTAACCCAGGCAATATATATGTTTTGATTTATTAAAGGGGATGTTGAATTATTAAGTAGATGACTTAATATGGTGGGAAATAGATAACTTTTAGGAAATAGAACAAGATATTTAAATAGATAAAATGTGTATTTTGGACATCATAGTTATGAAATGAGATAAGGGAAATCTTGGTTACCCAAGGTCTGAAAATTATGGATATCAACGGTTTAATTGGAATATTGATGAGAAGTTAAAAATTATGTAAAAATTAATAACAGGATATGGATTGTTTATGAAGATTGAATGTAATTAAGATACGTATAAGCTAAAAATTTATTGATAAATGTAATTATGAAGTCTTTATTGAGTTAATATAATTAGAAATGTACTAGTTTGAATACGAGATAGTAAATGTTAAGGGAAAAAGAGAAGAAATATCTGATGTTGTAACCTGAGATTTGCACTAAAGATTTTGTTATTAAATTATTGATTAACCCAGTCACCACGTTGCTTTTTAAATACTCAAATGTAAAATTGGAAAATTAATAAAATATTATATATATAAAAAAAGAAAACTATATAATGTCTACAACCTATCATGACCCAATTCCAGATTATTGTGTTCAGGCATGTGCAACACCTCATGGGCAGATGACATTGTGAAACAGAGTTTACATAATCACTATACTGATGAAATTTCATTCTAAATCCCCTAATAACCAGCAATTTTATTCAGATATCAAACAATGATAGGGCTGAAATGGTAATCCATGTGAATGGATTCTAGGAATCCAGACCTATAGACAGAAATAAAACCAATGCAGCACTATGTTATCAACTCACAACCCACTGGGCCAGTCAAAAAAAAAAAATACTGCAACAAGTATCAAAACCTAAGCTCAAGGGGAATCAATGTGGTCGTATTTCCCCTTATTTTGAAGTCTAAATTATGTTATTGCTTATACAATCAAACCATTGTTTGTTCTTTGTATGAAAATGCTGCAGAAGAGAAGATCCCTAAAACACATATGTTTCTAGCTCATCCAAAGCAGCAGCAAAGTTGAAATTTTAAGGAGTCTTAATATAATCTAAGTGCTTCTCTGACTCCCAAATCGAGCGTACTGCTCAGCCTGTTTTTCAAGCAAAGGGTCTCTTACAGAATAAGTAAATAATTATGCCCAGCAGCCAGTTAATTTTCAGTCTGTGATTTGCTCTCT
>NW_015386336.1:124133-125785 GCF_001527695.2 Protobothrops mucrosquamatus
TACAGGGTAATAAGAATGAACCATCACTTCACACAGATACTAATAATAATAAAAGTCAGTGGAATAAAACCATAAAGAACACAGATTAAATGCCAAATAGCTTTCAATGCAATCAATGCAAAATCATTTTAAAAAGAATATTGCTATTCCAGCTGAGGTGACTCTTTGGGGAAAGAGTATTAATAACTAAATTACTGTTGGAGCAAGGACAAAGAGTGTCTCCAGGTGATCTTTCCAATGATACATGACATGACCTTCACCTCCCAAAGCTCAGGTAAAAGCCACAGGCTGCCACTGGCATATACTTTCCCAGCGTACCATTATAAGCAAGACATTTGAAGGCCTGCTAATTTGTCCTTCACCGTCTGTTTATTTTATTAGATCATCATTTATAACCTCCCTATCAGAACAGAAGTCCTTCCAAATATTTTAGCAGCTCAATCACTAAGCAATTCTTCCTCAGTGACCAATGGGTCACTGAGGAGCTCAAGAAACAATGATAGATAATCCCTGTTCAATGGATTCCTTCTTCCTGTGAGGAAATGTTATTAAGAAGCCAGATAAATGAAATGGACAGGTATGGAGGGGCTAAGATTTAGACTAAGAGTAAACCTAAAGGTTTCCCTAGTGGGAGTCAAATGAGTCATGTAAGAAACAAAGGGAAGCTAGAAGCACACCACAATGTGTTTCAGGAATGATGAGAAAGATTCCAAATTGGGAAAAGCTTTATGAGAGAACTATTTTATGTCTCCACACTAATGACAAGCTTGTGAAAGAAAAAAAATGAAATTTTCTATGGCCTAGTAGAGAAACAGAAACATGTTTGTTATTTATATTATTTCCTACTCATACAACACTCAAGGAACCTAACCATCTAAAATATGATACTGTACTTCAATGTGTGTAAGACAGGGATGTCAAACTGCCGGCCCGCAGGCTGGATACGTCATGCCGAAACTGTGCCCACCCCATTGCCTGCATTGGAAAAAAAGTCACGGCATGTCATGTGACGTTGCGAGTTTGACACCCCTGGTGTAAGAGCATATAAGTCAATCTTTATAAGCCTCAGTGAAGTGTACCAGCAAAACATTAACAAAATGCAAATGGCATGCTGAGCAGCTGTTTGTAAATACAAAAAGAATAATGTAGAATAAATACTATCATGAGACTTCCGGTGGCAGGCGACTTCGTCGGATGCAGCTGTTGCTGCCTCCCGCCTGTTTTTACGTAAAAGCCGTTTTGACAGGTAGCATCATCTGTCAAACGGCTTGATACCTTTCCCCTGGGCATAAGGGGTTAGGTGAGCTGCCCGGGGTAGGAGTTGAGTTCCCGAGTCGTCCCATGTGGACGATGTAGGTGAGAACTCCTCCGGAGCCCTGAGGCTTCTCCGCGATCCAGAACGCCTTCGCTTTGGCGAAGCTAGAAGCCGCCGCCTCCGCTGCAACTTAAAGTAAACTGTGAGTTTTTCTTGGAAGCAGACGAACCGACCCTGGAAGTTTGCTTTTTATTTGGGACTTTACTCTAACTTGGATACTAAGTTCTTCCCCGTACTTGAGATGGTTTGAGGGAAAGTGAACTTAAAATGGCGTTGGATTGATACTTTTTCAGCAAGAAGTGAAAGTGATTTCCGGTTTGGAACTTTTGCTACTTTT
>NW_015386336.1:129476-131677 GCF_001527695.2 Protobothrops mucrosquamatus
TATATTTCACTTATTTATGTAAAATTTATATATCTTGTGGAGTTAGAGATATTAATAATTGTTTACTTATATTTGAATATTATCCTGGGATTAGGTTTGGGAAGTCTCGGGGGGTGGGTGGGTGGGGGATGTGGGTGTTTTTTATATTATATTGTGTTATATTTGTGATGTCTTTTTTATGATGAAAATAATAAAAAAAAATTATTGAAAAAAAAAAAAAGAATAAATACTATCATGAATATGGCACTACCACTTCAACGATGATGATACTGTCCCAGCATCGGTTTTTAAAAAGTATATGGCTTTGATAGGCAAGAACAGACAAGGCAATAAGATCCAATCAAATTCAATCTTTTATTTGCTTGTATTTAGTGGACAGAATCTTGCTATAAAGTGAAGCTATAACTACCTAACCTACTAGAGCTATTCTGAGAGATTCTAGGGTTGGCTACCCTGAACCTCTTCCCCAACCAGCTCAGGACCACACAGTCCTTTCCTGGGAAGGCTCTGAGTTGGCAAAATACTCCCCCTCTGCAGCTGCAGGTACACATTCCCATCACAGCAATGGGCATTGTGATACCCATCCCAGTATGAGTATCCTTCAGCTGTTATAATCACCTACTCCAGCTTAGTGCCCCAGGTCCATAAATTTCACTCTGCAGAGTAGCTAGCCATGCTGCTTGGAAAGGATGGGAGTTGTGGTCAACCCATCTGAATAATAAAAATAAAAATAAAAACTGTTTCATAATGTGTATCCTGAGCTGCTGTAAACCTGTTTGGCTTGTTTGTTTTCATACCACAGTAATAAAAGAAACAGCATAGACACTGAAAACTCTATAAAAGCACTTTCCAAATCTATGAAAAGCTATTGCCACTACCTAGCCAAGCCATTACCCTAATGAATAACTGCACAGTGTTTGAATGAGGCTTGAACAACATTAGCATTGGCTTTTCTGAATAATCTATGCATCCAATTTTCATTAATTTTAGTGTCAATTTAGTAACCATGCGCCAATACAAAGATGCATTCATGGGCAGTGTTTAATACATCTTTAAAATGCTTTTTTCATTAAAACCTTGCTGATTTGTATTAGGGATTCTCACATAGGAGAATTACTAAATCCATATTAATCAGCCTGGATTACAGTTAATACTTTGGTTAATACAGATTATCTTAACATGCTTTCTAACAATAGAAAGTAAATAGTTTTTTTTATTTTGTGACCGCTACATTTAAAACATGTACACTTCAAATTTTATGGGTTGCCCAAGACAATAAACCAATTAAAGAACTGTGAAATTTAGAATTTGTACCCTGATATTACAACATTTGGATAAAGCATGCAGGTAGTCCTCGTTTAGCAACTGTGACTACAAATACAAGAGTAATAAATGATAGTAAACAGTAGTAAAAAATCATTTTTCAGCCAACATTTCTACATGTGACATCAATGCACACCAAAATGAGAGTAGCATTGGTGTTGCTGCACAAAATAATTTTATGTGAATGAGTTGGCAGCAACCAGCGATCTTTGCATCTCTTTCTCTCCCAATCAAGTGGTTAATTTAGTGACTGTCACCTAGCAACCATTTTGCCAGAACCAATTACATTGGCTAAACGAAGACTACCTGTATACAAGCATTTTTCAATTCTTTTTTTATTTATATAAAATCATTCACATACAGTATATGTTCCTACAGCCTTACAATATAATACACTACTGTATTATGTACTATGTTGTACTATGTTGGAGATCTGCTTTTATTTTTAAACTACACTTTTTTATTAAATAACAAGAAAATAGCAATCTATTTGCCATGGTTCCTATACTGTATGTCATGAATTTCAGGTTCCTGAAAGAGACGCTAATCTCAGTTGAGTTTCCTCTACTATCTTTGCTACATGTTCGTAAAAGGTAATGGATAAAACATCAGGCTAAATATGAAAAAAAAAATCCTGTGTTAGAATTTGACTATTTTGTGGCAGAATTAATTGGGAGCGCGGATACCTTGCCCAATGATTTCATGCTGCAAAACCACAGTTTGCTCACATATATTTAAGTCAGTTTATCCATGTATTTCAATAAAGCTTCATTAGTCTACATCATGGATGTCAGACTTGATTGCATCATGTGACATATCGTGATGTATCATGACTTTTTTCACCTTTGCAGAGCCGGGGTGGGCGTGGCCTACGCATG
>NW_015386336.1:133060-135817 GCF_001527695.2 Protobothrops mucrosquamatus
TTACAACTAGTATTTCTCATCAGATTAGACAGGTCTAGCAGAAATACGACTTTCTTTACAGTTTAAATTGTTTTATTGCAGAATAACCATCAAGATAAGCTACAGTGCTCTGTTTACTTTAAATATTCTATCTTAAAATATCCTTGCAATTAAACAGATTGAGCTTTATTTATTTATACAGATAACTACAAATATATCAGGATTGTGTGTCACTTTATATTCAATGACAAAAAAAGTGCTTCTGCGACTATAGGGGTATGAAAACAGTAGCTCTCTAAAACTGTGAAGTAATGGCTAAGTGTTGGACCAACAATAGGAAGACTCGGGTTTTAGTCCCCTGTCCACTGCAGAAGCTCACTGGGGGGCTATTGAGAAAAAAAACAAGAGGAGGGAGCACTATGTTCACCATCTTGAGCCCCTGGACAACAGGCAGCATATCAATCTAATAAATTAAATGAATTCCTCAAACAATGCATGCCTATTCCTGGGATCACATGGCAGATATTGAAATAGGTTAAGGGTATGAAGAAGTGAATAATAGGTGAGCTGTAGAAAGAAAGAATGGGGAGAGGAAAGAATTAAAATTTCGAACTGGATTCAGCTACAATAGCAGACTTTATATTTTTGCATTTTTGCAATGCTAAAATGAGGAGTATGTGGTGCAGGGGTGTCAAACTGCCGGCCCATAGGCCGGATGCGTCATAGCAAAACCACGCCCACCCCATTGCCAGCAGTGGAAAAAAAGTTGCGATACATCGCGATACATCACGTGACTTGCGAGTTTGACACCCCTGATGTGGGGAAAAAAACCTTTGACAAATTTTATTCCAGGAAATTGAGGAATTGGTATGTCATTGTACTCACCAAATGGGATGTTTTCTGCTTCCCCTCTTGGTCACTAATTCTCTCCTGTTGGAGAGCAGCATTCAGACTCTGGCTGACTGCCTCTTCCCTTTTTGCCAATCGAAGTAGCTCTTCTTGGACCATTGCTTGCTCCTGTTCATACCTGTAAAGAAGAAAGTAATCAGCAGCAGCTATAGGCTAAAAGTTCTCAAATTATGAGACAGCAGTCTTACTAGATCCAAGAGCTGGTGTCAGTAGGTCATCACAGTACATTGCAGAATTAAATTTCACTGCAATGAAAAACCCAATGTACGGGATAGTCATAACCAGGTGTATTGTTCAATGATTTTCCAAGGAGAAGAATAAAAGATATAAAACACTTTATAGATGCTTGGACTGTGAAATATTTATATTGTTTCTTTAGCTTAAAATGACACTTTATAATTAACAAAAACAATTTTAAAAACTGACAAATTATTTTACAGCATCATAATCCTAAAAACATAACATCACAGTCAAAATGAATATGCTCGGCCAATGTTTATGTAAATTCTAAACTATAAAATATTGGTTTATAATCCAAATGCAGATATAAATATTAAGAGACACCACTGTGTTCCAGTGTCACTTTTTATACAGTTTATTTTTTTTTGGTCATATATTGTGAAATTTGTCAGATTTTCTGCAAGGAATGGTATCTTACAAAATGCCCAATCCACTGATGTAATGGAATGAGGAATAAATAAACTTGTATTATGTTTTAACCAGATTACACCAGTCTTAACATACAAAGAAAAAAGTAGGGCTTGGCTTCAGCCATAGTTTTAGACAAGGCTGTACTCCCTGTAGTAGAGGAATTATGCGTTGGAGATTCTCTGAGATTTGTGGTTCCTACTGAAGTAGCAAGTAGAAACTGTGGCCATGGTGCCTCTGCTCAGGTTTGACTAAGGTGGCAACTATGGCTGGACTCCTATGACTGAACAGTCTAATTAATTACTTATGGCTTTATTGTTATGTGGTTGGACCACTGCAACATACTCTATGGGGGCCAGTCTCTGAAAACATCCTTTGAAGTTAAAACATACAGAATACAGCAATCAAAGTACTGGACCCAATTTAAAATGCTAGCCATTAACTAAAAAATCCTATACAGCAGGATTTTGAATTATCTTAGATTGCCTTATACTTTATTGCAACACGCACACCTTCCCCAACAGGCTATTGCTCTCCACCCTTCTAAATATACCTTTAATACTTAGTGCTTTAATACTTGGTCCAGGCAAAAGTCTATTAATCTGTAAAGTAACATACATTCTTCTAGAGTTCTTACTCTATTTGGATGTTGTTTCAGTGTGGTTGTTCTAATTGGTACTGAGCTCCCAACAAAGCTCCAAGCAGGACTCCTACCATTTGTCTGAAATGATATAGGGTTTCCTGTCCCAGCAGCGGGTTGGACTACAAGACCTCTAAGGTCCCTTCCAACTTTCTTATTCTGTTACTCTGTTACTCTATTCTAAATAAGTCACTCTGCTCTCTTAAGTTATTAAGATACTAAGATACAACCTACTCAGAGGGGAATGGGACAACTTGCTACAACCAATTCACTGCAGCTGACTCGCCATGGCCAGCTCACCACGGCCAACTTGCTGCGGGACAACTTGCAACATCCAACTCACCGCAGGACAACTCACTATTATTATTATTATTATTATTTATTTAACTTATATGCCGCCCTTCTCCCCATGGGACTCAGGGCGGCTCACAGCATGTTAAAACAATATAAAACATTTCCCCTATAAAAGCCAATTAAAAACCAAATATTTATAGCTGTGTCTTATTAAAATCATTAAAATTGTCCCTATTTAAAATTCATCCTAGGTCAGTCCCGCTTGCTGAAAAAGCCATGTCTTGAGG
>NW_015386336.1:136592-152550 GCF_001527695.2 Protobothrops mucrosquamatus
CCTGGTCACGGCCGACAAATGGTCTTCCAGTGTCAGCCGTGGATCCAGGAGGACACCCAAGTTGCGTGCCCTCTCTGAGGGGGCCAAAGTTTCGCCCCCTATAGACAGCGATGGAATCAGCTGACTATGCCGGGGCGCCGGCAACCACAGCCACTCGGTCTTGGAAGGGTTGAGTCTGAGTCTGTTCCTCCCCATCCATCTATTTAATTATTTAAAATAAATTAAAATTTATTTTAATTTTTACCATTCACATTTTATTCTGTCCTTCCTTTTGCATCCTTTCTTTAATGATTCTTTTCCATCATTTGAGATTAGTGTAACTTTTGTCCCGCAATGAGTTGTCCTCTGGCAAGTTGGCTGTGGCAAGTTATCCCACAGTAAGTTGGCTGTGGCAAGTTGGCCGCAGCAAATTGTCATAGACCCACTCAGAGAAGCATCTCCATATGAAATAAGGAGATATGGGCCAGAAGACAGGTCTTCACAGTTCTGGTCACATTTCTATGGAATACACAACCTCCCAAGTTACATTTGGGCATCCTCTTCTGCCTTTTAAGAAGCTTCTGAAACTCTTCCTGTTAAAGTGAGCACTTGATAACCAGCATGGAATGAAAATGGCCATCTTTTATTTGTTCCTAACTTTTTCATTGATGTGGGTACTTATATATTAAACCTGCTATTAAGATACTTGTATATTGATTGGAGCTGTAAAATTGGAGTAGCATAAGATTTATGTTAATAAATACACTTTACTCTCTTTAAAGATGGATTTATTTATCAATTTCGTATCCCGCTATATCTTCACAATTCACAGCAGCTTACAAGTTATTAAAATACATTAGAAATATCCAGAGAATGAAACATTAAAACATAGTGTTTAATTGAATACAATAATTATAGCGCCTAATCGTTTTTTTAAAATCCAAATTGTGACAATCATATTAGAATGGAAAAGTTTGGTCTTTAAAAGCCTCCAGAAGGCTAAACTTAATTTCTAGACAGAGGCTGTTCCATAATATAGGTGTCACAAGTGACAGGTATCAATATACTTGTAAGCAACTGTTCTACAATCTCCTGGCATATCTTTATTTTAAACTAGTAACTTAATGATGTATGGACACACTTGCATATTTTTGAGGTATATGGCACTCAACCTCCCTTGAGACTAATCTCTTAGGTTATTTAATAATGCCTGGTATTTCATTTTTAAATTATTCTCTGAAATAAAAAGAATTTTCCTTCATTGAAAGGTAAGGTCACAACAGGTAAAAAATCATATGAAAATATTACAATTAATTTTTCATAGCACAGTATTCACACAATCCAATAAGCCACACATTTCTATGCCACGTTTATTGAGTGTTTGCTTATTATGTTTATTTGAATTATACAGAAATAAAAACTGACTAAACTACCCATTTTGGATCTTTAGTGGCTTCAGCAGTTCCTGCTCTTTACTCTTCCCAATTTCTTTGTTTATATCTCATGTTTGATAAATACACACAATGTAAGATAACACAATCCCTTCTCCCAGATTAAAAAAAAATATATTCTTTTGTTAAACCTCTTCATCAGTGGACACTTCCTGGAGATTTATATGGGATCATAGTTCCACCTTCTGAAATATCTCTGCAGTGTCTCTCCTCCTTTCAATTTTCAGAGATTTTATGAGACATAGATTTAACATTATTTCAGCCATACCATTGTTGACTGAGGGAGAAAGGTGAGCTAACAGGCATTTGCTGAGGGGGTTCAACAAGACGAAGAGGAAAAGTGCTGTATCCTGAAGGAGGAAATACTGCTAACTGCAAGAGCCATTCAGGGAAAGGCTAATTACCCAATATGGATGACTAACATGAAGGACTTATACAATTCTTAGACTCAGATCTCACTGAGATGATATAAAGCCTGCTGTTATTGTTACAACTGTACAATAATAGTTAGATGATGCCCAAAGATAGTATAAATCACCAGTGAAGTAATAACCTGCTGAAAAAACAAGGGCTTTAAAGGAATATCAAGCAACCAGGTTCCAGGGAGTGAGCTCAGTAAGCAACCAAAGAGAACTAACAAGGGTTTGTCTGAGGAGCCCCTCAGTAGACAGTGAAATGTGGGGTCCTCGGTGCTCTCTTGAGCTTGGTTGTTTTCTTGCGAACGTTTCATTACCAAACTAGGCAAAATCATCAATACTAGTAGGGACTGGGGTTTGCTTTCATTTTGTATACCAGTGACTTGCCCTGTCAGATACCATATTTTGGCCTCCTGTGCTCAGTCCCAGGACCTGTTTCTGGAGCTTCAGTGGTTCTAGACTCCAACTGTTGCTGATGAATGTTAGATTGGCCTGTAATAAAGCTCCCCTCATCCATGACTTGTTGATCAAACACAGATATGTGTGTTCATTAGGACTTACCTTGTGGCAATAAGAGCAGCAAAGAGCTCTTACTTCTCCACTCATACTCATACTTAGTACTGCTGAGCAAGTTACCCAGCAACCATGTTTTAAGTGAATATGTCCCTTCTGGATAAGAAGGAGCAGAGGGAGCTCTTGCAGGGCCACTGTGAATAATATTCTCAGCATCTTTCTGACAAAGTTCCTCAGCTTCACTCTGAGGTGGACTCTAGATTGGCCGAACCTCTGGAAAGACTGAGACACATCTGTGCTGACCCAATGTCCCTCCTGGGAGGTGGTATATGGTTGGGTCCAAGTAGTGATTAAGGTCTCTTTGTGGGAGTAGACGTACCTCCTGCCTTAAAGGCGGCAGTGGAGACACCTTCTTCTCAAGAGGTGACCCTTGGACCCAACCATATTTGACAACTTTTGTCCAGTCTCCAACCTTTCCTTTTGGAGGAAAATTGTTGAGAGGATAGTGGGCACTCAGCTTCAGAGGACTATAGATGAAGCGGATTATCTGGCCCCTTTTCAGTCTGGGAGTAGAGTACCAAGATGGCATTGGTACCACTTGTAGAAGAACTCTGGAGGACTTGGGACAGGAATGTTGCAACCATCCTGGGTCTTCTGGATTTCTCAACAGCTTTTGATACCATTGATCATGGTATCCTTTTGAAGCAGATTCAAGGATTGGAAATGGGAGGCACTGTTTTAGAGTGGATCTCCATTCTTCTTTTGGCCAGTTTTGGTTGGTATTTGTGGGGAGAGAGGTCGAATCCTAGGCCCCTGTAATGTTGGGTTCCTCAGAGCTTGGGTCTCTCTCCTGTCCTTTTTAACATTTACATGAAGTTGCTGGGTAAGGTCAATGCAAAATCTATACTTTATTTGATACAATGGATTACTTAGTTATCAATTAGCATTATTTCAACAAGGGACAAGAAAAGACTTTCTAGCAATTGGTCAACTTGGGGAAGGGGAATTCTGTTTGTGATTTTTTTTTCAGGGACTTTTTATTTTTTTAAATTAATTTTGTTGTTACTCTACAACAGTTATTACACTGTTAATGTTGCTGAATGTGTGCATTTTTTCATTGGTCTTGACAATAAATTTTAAAATACATTTTAAAGAGAATTTTAAGAGGACAAAACCTTCAAAGTGGTGATTGAAACATCATACCTCTTATACAGATCCTTCTTTACTTCAGAAGGCTTTTGACCCAAACTTTCTGTAGTAGGTGGACAGATCCCTGAATAAATGAAAACAAATATTATAGAAAAATAAATTTCCTGTTTCGTTTTTATAGGAGTTATACAAAGAAACAAAGCCACTCAGCTAAATTACAAAGCAATCTACTGAATTTCAGAAGAAAGATGAAACAAAAAAGCAAATCTATGAAATCTAAAATATTGGGTGAATAAACTGCTTATGAATTATGAACATACTGAAACATTCCAGAGTGCCAACAGGAATTATGCAGAATTCTCCCAACAAAAAAACTATTACAAAGTTTGAAAAATCTAACAAAGCATATTATTAGGGCTGAGAGGGTACCATATACTCGTGTAAATAATGTTTCATCACAAAACATATCTCTCGTAGTATGGAACAGATTCATTAATTTATAAGTCATCCCTTAAATAAAAGGCACGCAATACCTGTGGACACTTTAGATTTCTCTTGAGATCGCTGGTCTTGTTTAGGTTGACTTTTTTCCTTCATTCTATTTACTACATCTTCAGAAAGCTAGCCCAAATAAAAATAATAGTGGGAATGTAAGAAAGTTTACATCACACATTTTCTTAAAAGTTATGTTTTGATTAATGATAAACACAAATGTCATGATTTATAAATTACAACGGATATATTTATAAAAGTTATTAATCCAAAACCTGAAACAAATTCTGTTTTAGCATGAGCCATATATACCAGGTAGGAGAGTAACAGTTACAGTATCATCTGGTAATTACAAGAGATATAGTGCTTACTCATAATACAAAAGTACTTACAAACACTGGTCAATTATTGGTGATTGACTGGTCAGTTATTGACTGGTCAAAATGGCGATTCATATGCTTGACTTGTCTTATTAAAGCTGTTATTAATTTGTTGTGAAAGGTATATAAACAGATATAAATTGAGATATTTGCTTAGGCTTATTGGCATGTAATAGTTGCTAAGTTAGGGGTGTCCAGCCTTGTTAACTTTAAATCCTGTGGGCTTCAACTTCCAGAATTCCCCAGCCAGAGTTTAATGACTATACTAGTACCTAGGAATAAAATCCTAATTCAAGGGTTGAAACAAGGAACTTTTTTACAACTCTCTTCCTGGTTAAGCAATGTCACCTGTCCTAGAGGGATGGGGGGGGGGGGGGAAACAGACTTCTCTGTTGTGATGCCTGCATGTTTGTACCGCTTCTCAGGTGTTCTTATTTTGCTCCCACTTATGCATTTTCAAGAGAGCCTGAAAAAGTGTCTTTCTTCTAGCTCTTGAATTAGGGTGGGCCCCTCTAGGATGGGGATAATGTGAAGGATTGCTTTTTTTTTTCACCACATGGCAATTACACTTTTTATTTTTTTTTCTGAGTTTAATTCTGTGAAGTTGAATGGAGATTGGTGGGTGAATTGATGGACAGACATATGTTGGGTTTTTACAACTAAGGAATTCAAGTTCTGAAATAAAAGCTACATGAAAAAATGTACATTAAATTCCAGCAATTACTTCCATGAAAAAAAAAGTATCAGGAAAGAGCTTTTACCTTTTCCCTTAGCTTTAATTTTCGAATTTACTCTCCACCCTCAATTTTTGCACAGCAGTGAAAACGTACACAGTGCTAGTCAGTTCTTCCTTCCAAAACTGCTTTTTCTTGAGATATCTGGCACTGGAGTTTTTAATTTTTATAGTCATGGTTTTATATTAAAAACATGTTACTAAATCTCAGGCAGTAATTTACTTAAACTTCTATTTCTTAATTTTGCAGTGATCAGTGATTTGTTATTTATACATTTTATACTGTATATGCCCCATTACATTCTTTGTCCTCTATTTTTAAAAATATGCAATTTATTTGCAAATCTAGTTTAACGCACAAACACCCAATTTAGTTTGAGTTGTGTGGTCATAAATTGTTGGGGACACTGATTTCCCCTACTCCTAATATGCATACATTGTCTCAGAAAGTATATGATTATCTTTCCTGTGTAGAATATACATTAAAAATGTTCAAAGGCCGTATTGAACATATTTAAGATTTGTGTCTATTTGCACATTAAATGATTCAAGTCTTCTCTTTCTCAACACACAACCCCATATTTTTCAGGACTTGAATTGGCTTGACCCTGCTAAAGTGTGCCAAAGATTATGTTTGCCTATCATTTTTCTTTTTAAAAAAATAATAAACCAGAGGATGGAAGGAATTTGGTCTTTTTCCTCAGCTAGTTTCTCAATCTAATAAATGATGCTAAAGCTGGGCTCAAATCCTTCAGTAGCCTTTAGTTAAAAAGCAAAACCTTCCATCAAATCATTCAAAAAGTACTTTCCTTTTAAAAGTGATACAAAGGTCAGGAGGATTACCAAGCTCTTTCTCACATTTCAATAGAGGCAGAAAACAGGAACCTTGTTATTACTATTTGTAAAGCCAAAGACATACAAGTGTGTCCGCAAGACGCACTTCTGTCAAAACCAACAAGAATTCTGTAATAAATTACTTTTACAAGGACCTTGTTAGAAACAAAGGGGAGGCCAAATCAAACCAGGGTTTGTCAACCTTGTTGGCTTTAAAACTTCAACTCCCAGAATTCCCAAGCCAATGGATAGCAATGGACAGCATGCTGGCTGGGGAGTATGAAGTCCACACCTCTTAAAGCCGCCAAAGGTTGAGAAATACAAGGTTGAATTGACCCTTACAATTCAAACCCTGCCGCTCAGCACCCACACGCCTCCCCTCTGACGCCGTCCACCCACTCCGCCCTCTGCATCCTCCCATGGGTGAACCTCCACTCACCCTGATGCCCTGCAACACCCGAACTTGCTCGTGCTCATCCAGCTCGAAGGAGACCTTCCTGCTGCCATGGGTGCTCCCGCTACCCCCCATAGCAGCACCCGGAAAAAAAAGAAAACTCGGAGAAGAGTTCAAAATCAAGAGAGATACCCTGACAGCACGTTTCGCTCCACCCTCCTTATAAACTCGCTCCTGGTTGGCGAACGAGGAGAAAGTCTCCAATAGCGCTACGCGGTCTTGGAGGCGGCCGTGAAGCATGCTGGAAGTTGTAGTCTTCCTTCTCCACATTCCCCTCTAGAAATGCTGCTGCTAAGCTAAATGTGATAAAATAACCCACAAACGACTGGACGGGAGATGAGATGCATCCGGAATTTACGCTTTTTTCAGATGACGGAGGACACGTCTGTCTCAAGGTGGAGGTATCTGCCGCTGCAGATCTTAATTGCTTTTCAGCAAGACTAGACTTGCTTGCGAAGCTATTTCTGCGTTCTGTTTCACTTAAACCTATCAGAACCAAGTAGTTGCTATCCATTAGCGCTGTATAGCTTGCAAATCCTGTGTAAATTTACATGTCACCAGTAGAGGGATAGGAAACAAGCCAGCCTGCTTTTTATTTTTCAAATATAAATAATGTGATCATTGAGTTTCTATTTTTTATTTTAACCTATGTTCCAATATTACCTGAATGAATTTTTTTTTATTTATTAACTCTGTAAGGTAAGGTCATTTGATAAGATAATTATTAATCTTATTCACTAATTATTCACTTAATTCTAAAATGACTAATTATTCACTTAATTCTAAAATGACTAATTATTCACTTAATTCTAAAATGGGCTGTCAACTATTGAAACAAACATAATGGTTGATTTTGTTCTGTAACTGATGAAATCCAATTGGAGATATTTCCATTTAAAAGCTTTCCATCTCTGATGAAAGTACATCCTTTCTTGCTTCTAAGCTTCCAAACATTTGTGCAATACACAATAAAGCTTCATTTTTTCTAATTAAAATGGATCCATCAAATTTGGCAATTAAAAATAGATAAAAACATTGTCTTAAAAAGTTGAAGGAGGAACATTTGCGCCTATTCCAACAGAAAATAATAATTATATTTGGAATACTGGTACAATGTGTGGCAACTAGAATGCTTAGGAAGTCATAATGAATATAAATGCCTTTTATTTGATTCTGTTGTTCTAATAGTACCTCAAAAAGGAATAAAAAATGAAATTTCAAAATTCAGGGCACATTCAAAGCACAAACGTTTAGCTGTTGTGAGCTGACTGCCTCCAATGCAAAATAATAGAATATTTGTTATCTGTTTGAGTACATGAAGCAGCTAATTGTAGGTTTAGGAAGACTTTATTTCTTAATCTGTAAAGGGACTTGTCTTGTATCACCATAGCAACCAATATAAGGAAAACTGCCAATGTTTATTAAACATGAAAAGTATGATAAAATTCAATTATTTAAATTCAAAATCAAAGGGCTAGCTATTGCCTACAGCAATGTGTGCGCGTGTGTATGCAAAATAATCAATTTCATAATTAGAATGGTTTTCCTTTCTCCACAGTTTATTTTTTTATGTACATTTAAAAACACCTAATTCCAACCATTCTGGTCCAAAATGCAGTGGCAAGGCTAGTTGCTCAATATTACAATTCTGCAAGCTACACTAAGTGCTGGCTACCACTTATAAAGCTCCACACAGCATAGGGACTGGATTATTATTGGATCACCTTCTTCCAAGGGTAACTGTCTGTCCCACAACTCCAATAGGGTGGGAACCATGTCATCTTACGGGACCAATGAGGCATGCCTTTAACATGATAGTGCCTGCTCTCTGGAAATATACCACCCTTGCCCTAACCATATTTATGTTATTTTCTTTTAAAGGACTTATTTAGCTACCTATCTCCTATAATGATTTGAGGCAGCTCACAACAACTCATAAAAGATCCAGTTTGGTCTAGCGGTTAAGGCACCAGGCTAGAAACCAGGAGACTGTGAGTTCTAGTCCTGCCTTTGCCATGAAAGCCAGCTGGGTGACTTTGGGCTAGTCACTCTCTCAGCTCAATCCACCTCACAGGGTTGTTGTGGGGAAAGCAGGAGGACAAGGGTGTGCTGGATATGTTTGTCACTTTGAATTGTTTGAAAAATAAGAAAGGTGGAATATAAATAAACACATAAAAACAAAGTAGGGCTGGTCTTAAAACAACCTGGAAACTTCAGAACATACAAAATACGATCAGTGAAAATTTAGAAATCTAATCAGAACAGCCAGACCTAAACATTTATTTATTTTGCTTTGATACTACCAATCTGGATTTTTAGGCTTCTTAATAAAAGTGATATTAACGTTTTAACATGCCACCCATGCCTCCTTTTGAAGTTCAGGAAACCATGCTTTTTTTTTTTTTTTTTTAGCCAAAGCCATTTCTCTTGTTTGACTATACAAGAACTAGTTTTTTCAGCAATTAAACAATAAGGAATCTATTCTGGAAGTCCTTGAATATAATTGCAAACATCAAGAAACAGACTCAATTGAGAAAGAGGGTGATGAAACCCATTAATTTGCCACTTGTGGAATGTGACTTATGATCAGTGTTTTTTCTTGTTTAACTCCCATGACTCTTACTCTGTACCTTATATGAAGTCTTGACCCTCCCTCTTAATAAACATTTTCACTTTGCCTTAAGTATTCAGGATTTGTACTGTTGGGAAGAGCAAAAAAGCCATTTTGTAGTTAGCCTCTCCCAAATTTGGGATCGAGTTTTTATCAGCTCCAGGGCAAATTCAGGTGCCTGAGTTTTAAAGGGAACAATACAATTTATAGTATATTTTATTGTTTTGTATTTATATTCTGTGCCATTCAGAGTAATAATGGAGCAAAGTACTAGTATAAAGTACTAGCTCTCTTTTTCTTTTCAAGCCCCATTCAAGATACTGTATTGCTGTTTAATTTAAAGTCTAACACAGCTTGCAGGAGCCAATAATTGTATCCCACAGCCAAAGATAATCAGGGAAGATGTGGTTTATTGTGGTTAAAGGAAGTTTTGCTTTCTCAGTTTCAGTCAGCACCAATTTTGCAACTATTGATTCCATACTTTTTCATTTACCCAGATGTTTAATTATGGACCAGTGAAATTGCTACCATTTTTCACTGATCATAGTATTTTATATTTCTACAGCCCTGATATCCATTAAGACAAGGGTGTCAAACTGCCGGCCAGTTGTATCATGCGGAGGCCGCACCCACCCCAGCTCCAGCAATGCGAAAAAAGTCACGATACGTTGTGAAATGTCACGTGACACGGCAAGTTTGACACCCATGCATTAAGATGAAGTTTAATAAACAGAGAGGCATTTCAAAAATAGTTCACTTTATTGAGCTAGAGGGAGTTACTCAAAGCAGGCACTGGGGAAAAAAAATAGTTTTACCACAATCTCTTTATATCTAGCTAAGCAACCTAAATTGGATCACAGTTTCACCACATGTGAATCCCAAAAGGAGTAGAGGTAGTCCTTGACTAACAGCAGTACACTGAGTGATCGAATTTACAATAGCACTGAAAAAAAGTGATTTATGACTGTTTTTGACACTTATGATTATTGCAGTTTGGTCACATGATCAGAATTTGAATGCTTGGCAACTGGCATGTATTTGACAGTTGTGGTGTCCCAGGGTCATGTGATCACCTTTTGTGACCTTCTGACAAGCAAAGTCAATGGGGAAACCAGATTCACTTAACAACCATGTTACTAACTTAATAACTGCAGTGATTCACTTAACAACTGTGGCAAGAAAAGTTGTAAAATAGAGAAAAGCTCACTTAACAACTGTCTTACTTAACAATGAAAATTTTGGGCTCAATTGTAGTCATAAGTCCAGGATTACCTGTATTATAGTGATTGTTTCCTTCAATTTATTTTATTTATATTTAAATAAATAACAAGGTTTAAGATTGTTCTTCTTCAAGGACATTTGTTTAATAAAATTTAAAATGATATCAAACCCAGTTAGTTCTAGGCTGATGTGACACTGAGGCCTATCTGAAAGTGTGATCACAATCTGAAAACTCCACTCTAAAACTTAGCCAGATTTGAGGAAAAATAAAATGAACAATGACTTATTTTCCTTAAAATAAAAGCATGTCATTACAGTAGAGCAGACTACCTTAGTTTGAAAAAAGATTAGCAAAAAATATGGGGACATGCAGGCAGATCATCTGTGGTGGGGGAGAGGTCTTCGTTTATGTCAAAGGTCATTAATTTTACAGACAAAAATATACATAGCTTTATTTTTAAAGTTTGTTCCAACATTTCATGAGACATGCAATACATTCATCTCCACAAACATTGTCTGTTTATGGATGATATTTTGCTCTGAACATGGAAGGCATTTAACTATATACATTTTAAAATCAGTATGCTTGGAAGAAGACATTTCTTTCACTTAGTGCAGTTTCTCCTCAGCAGCAGAAAACAAAGGTAGATATATAAAAAGCCATTTAACAATCAAATTATCATGGTGATGAGCAAAAGGATTCTACAGTGGAAAAGTGATCATAGCTGAGCGAATGGTTGATATTTGATGCAGAACATGGTTAGTAAAGGTAGCTGAAATGTCATCTCACCCTGATTCACATTACCCAAGATATCCATCTTCATATTAAGAATTCTTTCATTTCTCACATGCACCTATATTAAGATGCCGGAAGCTTTCTCCAAGGTCTGTGGGTCTATAACACCAATCCACTCTAGTGAGAATAGCCCATGTAAGGATATTGGGGTATTCTGGCTGGAAAGGAGAAAGAAATTGGGATATCCTGTAGAAGTAGGGGAATTGAGAAATTAATAAAAACTGACTAGTTGTCTGAGAATACAGACAACTTTGTATGATCAAGCTCACATAATGCTGCAATAAATTCCCTTTTCCGACAGAGGTTTCCACCAGTAATTCCAATTAACACCATAAAGATTAATGAGATGTCAATTACAAATTATGTAAGATTTCTTACCACAAGACAATAATGCTGCTAACGCCAACAAGTCAAATTACAGCACCAAATTGTGATGTTTAGAAATAGCTACTCTGGCCAACAACAAAATTAAAGACATTTTTTTGTTCTCTGTCATATCAGACATGCTAATCTGCATTAACAACACATCCAAATAGCAGTTTCAAGCATGAGTCTTCTTTTTTCTGAATTTAGGTAATTTTGAAACTCTTAAAATCAAGGTCTTATCATGTACATTGGTGTTGTCTTGGCAAGCAGAAAACACAAATGGCAGAATTTTCAGGACAAAGGGAAGAACATGTCTGCATTCAGGAGACAAAATACTATTTTTTTCTTTTTGTGCCTCAGTTTTAAAGAAGTTTTCCTAAAGCAAATCCTGTGATTTCAAAGAAAATTGCTGTGAATTTCTGGAATCCTAACCTTATTCATCCACTTGTAACATAAATGATCCTGAATTAATGCCATCGTAACAACAGGAAAAAAACATTCTGGTTTGTCATTCTTACTTTATGGAATTTTAAATCCAATTAGCTGTGGCTATATTTGCCCCCTGGCCAATCTCTATTCAAACAATGTTACCCACAGTTCACACACTATTAAGGGTGCCCCTAATTATGCATTTTCCACTTAACCTTACAGCAAGAACATTAACAACAACAAAAGCCAGGCATAATGCATGGACACAAAATGCAAGCTTTTTAGAACATTTTAGATATGCTATTTTTTTCTCCTTGCTGTCAGAGTTAAGCCAGTCCTATATTAGATTACTCTCTTTCCAGAAACATCTTGATTATAATAAAAGAAATTAACATTCTTTTGCTTTACTAATCTCGCAGAAAAGCCCTCAGAAGTCTTCTGAATTCAGGCATTACCAACATCACTAATGCAATAATCAGCCAAGTGTTACCAAAGGTTACAAAAAAAACCAGGCCCAACACTATTCTTATAATAGGGTCTTAACCTGGAGGCCCAGAACACAACCAGTATTATAAATAGCCTGTCTTTAATCTAGACCTTTGGGTTTGTATTCTATTTAGATGCCATCCCAAGCATCAATAGCAAACTATCTAAAACAGGCTCCTAAAAAAAACCCCATCTTCTCCCTACCCAATCCCATTTGCACAGAAGTGCTGTTGGTCTCACAGTACATCATTCCATAACACTGACTTGACTACATACTCATTTTGAAAATTATACAGTGTATGAAACATGCCTGCATGTCAATAAATCACAGTAGTTTAGTAGCACAGCAACGTGTTCCAGAGACCTTTCCTTGCTGACTACTTTCCTTCTCTCTCCTTCTATATGTAAGTTCTTCTTAAAATACAATATACTCCCAATTTCCCTGGGAAGATTATAAGATGCTCAAACGCTTCTAGAGTTCTCTCGCCTCCATTTCTACCATACTTCAGTGGCTAAAATGTAGGAACTATGCTATTATCCTCTAATTCAAAACTGAAGGTTACTGCTGGGAATTTGAAATTGTCAGGAACATAAATAATAACTAAATCAAACATAAAAAAATAAAATGCGAACAAGGCATTCCAACCTTAATTTCAGATTGTTTGTGTGCAGGTGTATATCCAAAGGAACAGTCAATATTCCTAGTAGAATGTGCATTTTATCACGAACAAAAGGTGACAAAGGTCTAACCATCTAGATTTGGAATGCCAAGAATATGAAAAAGTCACCATTTATGCATGTCTGAAATGAAGCTGATCTGTATGTTGTCTCACAAAGATGAGTATTGTCCTTCCAGGAAGACTACAATTTTATGTTCCATACAGAATTTAAATATCTTTTTTAAAAAAAAACACCTCCAAGGAAAGAGAAGACAAACACGTTAAGAGTTCCAAATGATTATCTGAAGGGAACAATGGGTGCAAGAGAAAGTTATTCTTTCAACCACATCTGCCTTTAGGAGTTAATGGCTTTCCATCGATCACTGTCAATGCTATTGATGCTGCCCACGTGGTACGGCATGGAAGCAACATCGTCCAGGTATGCTGTGGTGTCAATCTGAGTGTTGGAGTAGAAGCCAGAATCCAGCCCTTCTTTTTTGGTTACCCCATAGGCATGGGGAAGATGCACATCAACATCCTCAGGTTCATCCACCTGGCACTTATAGGAGAAGAGGATCTTTGGTTCAGACCTAAAATAATGAGAAAGAAAAGGAGAAGGTCCTCTTGTTCTGGGTAAGAAGAGAATCTATTGCACACAATTCCTGAGGTAAATAGTAATCACCAATATTATTTATTTATTGTTTATTCGTATCTCGCCTTTTTATTATTTTTACAAATAACCCAAGGTGGCAAACATATCCAACACACCTTCCTCTTATTTTTTTCTCACAACAATCTTGTGAGGTGGTTGTTCTGAGAGAAAGTAACTGGCCCAAAGCCTCCAAACGGCTTTAATGGCTAAGGCAGGACTTGAACTCACAGTCTCCCACTTTCTAGTCTTAACCATAGACCAAACTGACTTTCATTTATTGTTCCTTTATTCGTAACTACAATAATGAATAGTATTTATTTTTGTCTCTTTGTGTTGTGGACTCTTCCCTGCCTTCTTTTACCTATATTTCAAATGAAAGTTCTGTTGATTTGAGAACCAGCATCACACTAAAATCAAACACCTAAGTCAAAATGTCTTTATTTGGATTAGGGTATGCTTTGATGTGCTATACCCCTAGCACTGGGCAATGAAGCTCTGGTATTATCTAACTTTAACAGGCATAAAAATACTTATATCTCATTCATCAAGTAATAAAATAGACTTAATGTTTTGCTTGCTCTAAAAATCATGCTATGTATATTGTAATTAAAATTAAAGCCACCCAGAGTAAACTGTCCAGAGTTATATATGTGATGAGCAGCTATATAAATTAGAATTAATTAATATGGCCCCCTCAAACAACATGGTAAAAAACACACTTCCAGAATGCTCCTTTTTATACTCTTAGTTAATTATCACAATGCTCAGCTTACAAAAATGTGGCCTTATTCTCCTGTGCTATCTAATACAAGGAACAGTTGTGTGAAACAGAAAAAAAGCTGAGCTTCTGCACTTTTAATAGATTACCAGTTGATGAGATTTGTTCATTAAATTCAGGAACCTTCTTCCTTTTCGCTAAGCCATCCTACAAATACATTTCCAGGAAACCAAAGGCTTGCTATAAAAATATGCAAGTCCTAGAAAAATCTGTCTGGACATAAAATGGACAGAATAATTGATCAGCAATTTAAGCTGATCAGCAATTTAAATTAAGCAATTTAATTGATCAGCAATTTAAGAGCAATTTAAATTATTTCAAGTATTTCTTAATTCCCCCATGTGGCCACTAGATGGCAGTCTAAATTCAATAGATATTCTTTTAGAACACTGGCAAAAAGAATTCCTGGTATTTACTAACCCTGGGAATTAGAATAGCTTTATTCTGTTCACCAATTTAGCTAAACCTCCTTTTAATTTTTTTTAATGGCCTTATTGTCTCCATTTCACAGAGCAACATAATGTATAGAGTAATATTGCTGACTGGGAAATTGGGACTGGGACTTGAAACCCAAGACTGAGAAACATTGACAGAAAAGAAAACTTGAATTTACAGAACTTTAGAACCTAGTTGCATTTTAACCATTTCATCTTATACTTCCTTTTGTAATCATAATTAATATATTAATTACATAATTACAATAAATTAATTACATATTATATGACTGAACTAAAATATTCTAACTTTTTAGATAAAGAATAGATTAAAATGATTCACTTCAGGTAACTCTGCCTTTAAAAAAAAACATTTTGCTAAAGTTACTTAAAAGTGATGGTTACATGATTTTAAACTTTCAGATTACCTTACTGATTTATACAGGTGATCCTCAATTTACAACCATTCATTTAGCAACAGTTCGAAATTACAACAGCGCTGAAAAAAGTGACTGACCACTCGGCCTCGCACTTATGACCATTGCAGCATCGCCTTGTGGTCATATGGTCAGAATTTGAGTGCCTGGCACTTGGCGTGAATTTACGGTTGCAGCATCCTGGGATTATGCGATCACCATTTTGTGACCTTCCCACCTGGCTTCCAACAAACAAAGTCAATGGAGAAGCCGGGTTCATTTCATGACCACGATTTGTTTAACAACTGCAGCGATTTGCTTAAAAACCACGACAGACAAGGTTGTAAAATCAGATGTGACTCACATCTTAACAACTGCTTTGCTAAACAATGGAAATTTTGGGCCCAGCTGTGGTTGCAAATAGAGGATTACCTGCATGCTTTTTTAAATTGCTTTTCTCAATTACTGTTATTGGAAGTTTCAGTTCCATTACTGTACCTGGAGGGAGAATTATTTGTCTGCTGTAGTCTAAACTTCCCTGGGATGCATAACCAAAAAGCAAGATCAAGGGACTATAATAAAATAAATGAAAAAGCTTACCCAAAGAAGCTTTTCAGAAATGCCACGTAGATGAGTGGAGCAAAAAAGCTGAAATAGAGGAAGGTGGTGGCATCCACGCAGCTGTGAATAGATGAAACACGAAAACATT
>NW_015386336.1:152854-156426 GCF_001527695.2 Protobothrops mucrosquamatus
TTATTTGTCTGCTGTAGTCTAAACTTCCCTGGGATGCATAACCAAAAAGCAAGATCAAGGGACTATAATAAAATAAATGAAAAAGCTTACCCAAAGAAGCTTTTCAGAAATGCCACGTAGATGAGTGGAGCAAAAAAGCTGAAATAGAGGAAGGTGGTGGCATCCACGCAGCTGTGAATAGATGAAACACGAAAACATTTAGCATCTGCTTCTACATTGCTAACAGGCATGCCATGAGCTCAGTTTTCAGGAAAGGGTTGTATTCATTGGCCACGGAGAAACCAAGAAAGAAAGCTTAGTAAATATATGCTTTCAGAGGGGACAGTTCCCAGGCCCCACATCTTCCTTCAAAGGCCTCCAGGCAGTCAAGGTCAAAGTGCCTACAATACTTTCAGAGTTTCGCCACAAAAGGGTCTCTTATCACATAGTGTTTGCACAGCCCAGGGGACAAAGGGGCCACAAACACAGTTCAATGACTGCACTAGACGCATCCTCAACGCCTAGGGCCATCAAGTCTCTTTGTTTATTACATCATAGCACAGCAATTGCCAAAGCAAAATATCCTCAGAAACAAATCACAACATTATTCTCCAGCTGTAAGGTTATCTACACCCAACTACTGGGGAATAAGTGAATGCTGTTTTTGTGCCACAAAATGAGTAAAAGCACATCCAGTTTCCCTTAAAGCAACAAGGGGTGCTAGGGCTACTGAAAGTTGTACTCTTGTCATTTAAGCTTTTTTCATTTATCCAATTTCTAGGCTGCCCATTCCAAAAATGACTTCAGGGGGATTTCACAAAATTTCAAACAGAAAAAAACAACATATTTTATATATATATGTTATGTATGTATGTATGCATACATGTGTGTATGTGTATGTTTGTGTATATGTGTGTGTGTGTGTATAAACTCACAATTACCTGAAACGAACAAATAAAAAAACCCCCAATCTTCTCTATGGCACCCAACCTGCTGCCACCCCAATGCAAGGCTGAGGAAAGAGCCACATTTTTAGGGCTTTTTCGTAGACAGGTGGGTTGAACAGAGCAAAGCTCTGGAGAGATGCTGTTCCAGGTGCTGTAACTGAGGAGAGCTGCTTTCTGGGCACCACTAGGTGCCATTCCTTAAAAACTGCTTATTTTTCCACAGTTCATGCTTTTCATTGTTTTTAACCGTTTGTTGTAAGATGGGTGACTATATAAACGCTTTAAATCAGGGGTGTCAAACTGCCGGCCTGCGGGCCAGATGCATCATGGCAAAACTGCACCCACCCCATTGCCGGCAATGGAAAAAAGTTGTGATATGTCGCAACACGTCACATGACATTGCGAGTTTGACACCCCTGCTTTAGATAATCAAATACAGTCATGGCAAGGAAGTCTGGGGTTCCTTTTGCTTTTTCCTTTACTGGTTTATTTTCCATGAAAACCTTAGTTTGTGAATTCATGCTAACAACCTTACTTGTGTAGGAGACTAAAGCAAGCCTGAATGCTGCCCCTTCCCCACTCCATTTAGCACCTACTTTACCTGTGGTTTGTTTGTCACTTTAGTTAAATCCATCTCCAGTACAGGATATTGACAGCAAGGTGTTTAACAGTAGGCCTAAGCTGAATGTGGTAATTCGGATTTTCCATATGACTGAGCCAATCAGACAGTGGCTCTTAATGGTGCCTCTCAGCGCTTTGCACATGTTCTGCCAACTTGTTTAATAGAAGTAAGCAATTGCTAACTTCACTACTACTTGGAGTAAGCTTTATTAAGTGGCATAACCTACACAGGAGTCAGCTAAATAGACTTCTAATAAGAAATGAGCCAGTGCTCCTAGGGTACTTGTTAGTGCAGTTCCAAATCCATGAGGAAGAACAGTAAATCATTCTTTTATAGGGAAAAAAAGCGTAAATAGCTCTTTTACAGGGAAAAAGAGGGTCTTCTGTGGGAGTCCTACTTTTTGCTCTTCTTTTTCCTCTTCAGTGGATCAGACCTGTCTCAGTGGCCTAACCTGGTCTCCCCCTTGTTACTTGCACTGGCTAAATGTTTGGGAGGTTGGCCTAAGGCCATACACACAAAATGTCCAGATCAAATTGACTGTCCATACCGTCCCAGCTCCGATGACACTCAGTTTCAACTAGGGAAGGAGGAGCTGCTGGCCTAAGAAGCCCACAAGAAGATTCTCACATGCTCCCAGGACGAAGATGAAAAATTACTGTATTTGCCATGGCAACTAGAACTACAAGAAAGTAGCAGGCCAGCAGATGAATTACTCCAGGCTCCAAAGAACATTCTCCTTGCGTGTGAAATAAAGGGAGAGATCTTTGACTCACTGTTTGGTTCAGCCTACTTAAACAAAGCAGTGCTCAAAGCAACAGGAACCAAACATCTTGAATTCCTCCCACTGACCTTTACAAAGATAAGAGAATGACAGAGGCAAGGACTTGAGATTAAGGAATCAGCCTACTCTCTATTATGGAACAAAGGGAGGAAAGGGCGCAGGGCAGAATGCATGGGGCCACTCCTGAGGGCACCACGGGGATGGCAAAAGAGCTGTTCCTCAGTAACTTCAGAGTCCGTGCTGAAAAAGCTAATCTTTGATGAAAATGGAAAAGTGTTTGTCTCCACCCAAAAGTCATTTGATGGTTCTATGGCTCTATCAGACTGCAGAATACATACCACAAGCCTTCGATGATGCCTGCACAGAGCAGAGCACTGCCAATACCTTGCACTAAATTGAGCACAGCAAGAATTCCTGCATAGATATAGAAACTCTTCCTTGCTGGAAAAACACAAGAGGCAGAAACAACAATTTACTGAATGAATTAAAAAAGGGAACACAGAAAACCCAGCACGGGAAGCACTTGAGCACAAAATGCCAATTTCACAGCACTATTCCATTTATGATTAGACCATCTAATTGTGTGCAATTTTAATGTCTTTGCCCACGAATTTGCTCATTCTCTTACTGCTTCTTCCTGTTACAGTCTCAAAGGCCATCCTGAATGGCACTCATCCATTTCATTTCTTCCCCTGCACTTGAAGGTTAACTTCATTATAAAGTTAACAAAGGCCACAATTATATATTGCATGCTATGTTGTAAACCACAGTTTAAAACTGTAAAAACTGAAGGCAGGAAAAGGGGTTTCATTTGAAAACACACAGGGCACGGCTGCTTCTCTCACCAAGAACATATTTTACCTGATATGAAATAAAGAAAATCCAAATTAGGTGCTCTAATGCAGATTTCATGTGCTACAAGATTTGCTTTTCCCAGGAAGGGTCTCGGTTTCTCCTCCCCCGTAAAATAACAGGTGCAAAAAAAAATTATCTCAAGTGCAGAAGGTCCTAAGGCCACTAAGCTGGGGACTGAACTTGATGCCAACTTCTGTAACTCTCCCCAGAATGCAGAATGCTTTTGTTATCAGTTACCTCCAGGAAGAATGGATTCAGTGCTACTATAGCAGCAGTTCTCAACCTATGGGTCGCGACCCCCATTTGGGGTCGATCGATCATTTCACGGGGGTCGCCAAGCAAGGCTGTCCGCCATTTTTTTCCCCTTTTCCGGCGGGTGCCTTACCTC
>NW_015386336.1:157124-173419 GCF_001527695.2 Protobothrops mucrosquamatus
AGGGACCTTGAAGGTCATCTAGTCCAACCCCCTGCTCAGGCAGGAAACCCTATACCATTTCGGACAAATGGCTGTCCAGTCTCTTCTTAAAAACTTCCAGTGTTGGAGCATTCACCGCTTCTGGAGGCAGGTTGTTCCACTGGTTAATTGTTCTCACTGTCAGGAAGTTTCTCCTTAGTTCTAGATTGCTTCTCTCTTTAGTTAGTTTCCACCCATTGCTCCTTGTCCTGCCTTCAGGTGCTTTGGAGAATAGCTTGACTCCCTCTTCTTTGTGGCAGCCCCTGAGATATTGGAACACTGCTATCATGTCCCCCCCCCCCCGTCCTTCTCTTCATTAAACTAGACATACACAATTCCAGCAGCCGTTCCTTATATACTTTAGCCTCCAGTCCCCTAATCATCTTTGTTGCTCTTCTCTGTACTCTTTCTAAAGTCTCAACATCTTTTTTACATCGCGGTGACCATGGATGGATGTGGAGGCTGCTAATGGCAGACAGAGAATATCCAAGATGCTGCCTTATTTTCCTTGGGACTTTATTGTTGTATTTACAAGATATTAGTAAGATTTTAAAAGGGCAATTCTAATTATCCAGGAAAAATGCCAATGTCTTGGTGCTCCTACTTACCAGAAAGAAGAAACTAGAGCTGGCAAGCCAGAAATGCCTTCCTCCATGGCTATAAATATTAAAATCTTCTGCTGAGAGTTGGGCATCAGGATAACGGATTTCCAGAGTTCCCTGAAAATTGATAGGGAGCAATGAGAAAGGACATACTGTAAATATTTACAGAAATTCTTCTATTTTCATTCTGAAGTGCTTGAGGAAGAGGCATCAATGAAAAGCTAGTGCTTTGCATCACACCATCTCTCAGCCTATTTTGCAATATGGAGCCTTCTGAATATTTACTGTACCTGGAACAATGTTAGCCTTTGGATTTAACTCCCAGTGTAGAGATAGGCACAAATGAGATTCCATTAATGTACTTTAGATTGCTCCCATGTTGCTCGGTGAAATACAAAAAGCCGTAATAATTATGGCAGAAGAAAATGGCACCTACAGCAGTCTAAGTAACATTATATATTTAACATAACCCTAACCTTGACCAGGATTTGACAGGAAGTCACAGGTTTCCTGATTTTACAACCTCTGTATTTGCTTCTAGACTATACCAGGCAGAAGTCTCATAGTTTGGCTGCAAAAGAACCTGTATGGCAGAGAAAATGATGTCCTACAAAACAGTCTATTTATTCACTTGTTCCTCTGTTTCCAGATTTACATACTACCACAATTGTAGCAAACTCTCTGTAATTCACAATAATAAACAAAGTACAATAATCGAACAAATATATCTTATAAATACATTAAAACATCCCCAAGTAATATATGGAATCCAAACACCAAAGTCCCCCAGAAAAACTCTAATTTCCAGAAGCTGATAGCTACACCTTTAATGGGAGGCAATTCCAGAAAGTCAGCCACATCATGGAAAACACTTAGAAACTTTGTTCAAGCTCTGCCCCCAACACCTGAAAATGAGGAACAACTAGCTGCTTCTCCTGGCATGATCAAAATGTTAGACCAGTGGTGGCGAACCTATGGCACGCATGCCAGAGGCGGCACTCTAAACCCTCTCTATGCTATCACTCCAGCGCCACCTCCCCCCATGGCCCCCTCCTCACCAGCAGCCCCCCCGGAGGACAGTCGTCCCCGGGCGTGGCCTGCGCAGGTTAGTGCAGCCAAGGACATGGTAGCCAGGCAGCAGGGACAAGACTCCGCCCTTGCGCCCCAACACATGCAGATGATGCTGCGGGGCATGGGTGGAGGGTATGGCTGCCATGGTGCTGCAGGGCTGGTTGGGCGATCTGCGGTGAGCCATGGAGGCGGTAAGTGGCCCTGCGGGTGGGCGGGGCGGACAGGTGGCGGAGCGGGAGGAGCATGGGTGGGCCAGGCGGGGGACAGGGCGGTCTCTAAAAGGTTCGCCATCACTGTGTTAGACTAACTCAGGGTACCGATGCAGTCCTGCAGGAAATCTAGCACGGGAGGAGCATGGGCGGGCCGGGTGGTGGATAGGGCGGTCTCTAAAAGGTTCGCCATCACTGTGTTAGATTAACTCAGGGTACTGATGCAGTCCTGCAGGAAATCTAGCACCAAAAACTGCAAGTTAAAACCAGCAGAAAAAAATGGTTGTCCACTACCAATGAGAAGGGTCGGATGATACCTAGAGCCATGATGTTTTTAACTCAATCTTCTTTCTGGCTTCTTTCTCCTGTCCTTTGCACAAATTAATGGAGTCTTGGCACCATACATAATTGCTTAGATATCAAACACTTATTGTATGCTTATGTAACTGCTATCTCTGGCCTGAGAACTGCTAGCTTAATCCTCTCAATATCTTATGGTTTGCATGTTGGATGTCTTACTCTTACCAGCATTAGACAAGATAATGTAGTAATGAAAGCTTAGTTAGTGCTTCATGCAAAGCCAGCCAGTGGGATTTGCACACCATGATGTGTACCAGTGGTTTAGTCAATAAACTATTAAGCTAACCATGGTTTAGTGCAATTTATGAACTTGGGATTCTTGAACTCAAATAACATTTAAGAAGATTCTTCCCTTCCCAGCTTACCACAAAATATATCTTTAAGTGGCTTCCAGCTTTATTTCACATTAAACCATCTCCTAGAATTTTGCACCAAAGAATTGCCTTTCCTTGAGAGCATAACCTAGACAGGCAGGTGTTTCTGCCTTAATGATGCTTACCTGTGTCACCGAGTAGGCCAACGACAGAACAGTGGTGATACCCAGGACACGCTTGACACTGGATTTGCTCTCCAGGTGGCCTAATTGAACAAAGATCATACTCAGAGTCAACCCCTGAACAGCTTAGACTGCCTGCCTCTCACATCAATCTACTCAAGAGCTTTTTTGGCTTCTAAGTCCCAGAATCCAGAATTCATGTTAACTATTTACAGATTACAGAACTGCAAACCTGTAGGTTTACTCAAGTGTAATCCTGCTGGGTCACAACATGAGAATAACCACCCATTCTGGCTTGGCACTGTATGGAAACCAGTACATCATAGCTTAGTAAACAATCCATGGTTGAAAACCCCATAATGAATCAATCCCAATAATCCCCATGAACTTTTTATTATATGGACCAGGGCTTTTTTTCTCATAGAACGCCCAGAACTGAGTTCCGGCACCTTTTTTGGATGGAACCTTATAGGGTAGACAAGGTGGATTGTATGACATGCGTGAGTTCCGGCACCTTTTTTTTTTTTTAGAAAAAAAAGGACTGATATGGACTATGTTATACACTACAGTTGTGAGGGAAGGGATCACATAAGAAGGGAATGGGATACTGGCCCTTTTAAAAGCCTGTGGTAAGATGGGTGCCCAATAAGTTTTACAAACAAACAAATAAATAAATAGTGCAAGATTGCCCATTACTGAAGATCAGATGACCCCAGACCAATCCAGCAATACTGATCTTGCATATATTGAGCTTCCCCCTTACACTGCCTGATGCAAAGATGAGCTGCATAAGGAAAGGTATGAGCATTACACATCAACACATTTGAAAATTTAAAACTGTTACATCAACACACTTTGAAAGAGTGTCAGGGTTTGCTTCTTCAACTCATCCTTCATCCAGCTGCACTACGCTAGAAAACATTGATTTGTGCACACAAAGAAAATGCTGTGTACCCTGTCTATCTAACGCCGCATAAGTATTTCCTCAAGCTATTCTCAGGATGAAAAGGTAAGGATCAAAGCAGAGTAATTCAAATGCTTTGGGAGAGCAGCCCATGGGACAAGCAGTCTATTTGTATTCCACCTGCCTACAGAATCACAGGGAGCCACAAGCGAGGGACAGGATTAGTTCCTGCTATCTACAGGTAACATTACATGATGATGATAGCTTCTTGTACAAATTAGTCTTGCATACAGGTTTTATCAAACCATATGCATCATAAGTCTAACTATCACACCTTACTCTGAAATAGTCTTCCCCAATCTGGCAACCTTCATGATGTGCTGAACTACAATGCCCATCATCCCCAACACATACATCCCCAAGCTAGAAATGATAAACTTTATAGCCCAGCTCATTGGAGGGCATGAAATTAGCATCTGAAATACTTAGAGGCAGGTAAAATATTTCAAGTGTGAACTGTTTAAGATTTAAAACATTCTGCTTCGGTTTCAAAATGCCTCATTTCAGGGGAAATTCTATTATTTTAAGAACAAAATGGGCTGTTTCTCCTTTTGGCAAGTGTTTCATGCTCAGAACCAGTTCTCACTCTGTTCCAAGTGTAAAATGTATTTTGAACCTGAAATGATTTGAATTTGAAACATTTTGCACATCCTTAGAAATAATTCATTGTGGACCCAGTATTTTAATTACGGGGAACAAGTCTTAGATAATTTGAAAGCCCCGTGCCAGGATTTGGAGCTTCTTCAGCCTTATTTAAAAAATGATTTCTTTCAATGTTTATTTATTCCAGCTGTGACCCAACTTGTGAACTGCATAGTAACCCTCCTTACCGATTGGATATTGCCATCCCGGAGTGGATTCCTATGCTTGCTATTATTAGGTTTTAAGACTGGATGCAGGCTCAAATTTTGGTGAAAAGAAGACTGTTAAAACTAATTTTAAAAAGGTTTGCAATATATATGGAGACACTGTTGCAAGTGTGTGGGGGAGGGCAAGATGTTTCTCCTTTTAAGGAAATTTAAGACTACATATCCACTCTCCTCTTGCCTTATTCTCAGGTAGAGTAGGGCAGTGTTTCAAATTTCAGACCAGGAACTTGGAGGCCTGGTTCAAAGAATGAATTCACAGGGTGTTGGCCTTTTTGCTCTCTCTTAGTCTAACCCAGGGGTAGGCAACCTGGGCTCTTTTATGATTAGTGGACTTCAACTCCCAGAATTCCTGAGCCAGCCATGCTGAGGGGAAAGGGAGAGGTTTCCAAGCTGAGCCATGCTGGCTCAGGAATTCTGGGAGTTGAAGTCCACGAGTCATAAAAGAGCCAAGGTTGCCTACCCCTGGTCTAACCTATACCAGCGTGTTGTTGTAAATAGGAGGGGTGGTGGTATAGAAATGAAAAATTAAATTTGTGGTTTTATAAAAATATGTACTAAGCAGAAATATATTGGAGCAGAATCAATAACTTAACCAGCTGTTTTATTCAGTAAAAGAATAGCAATAGACTTATATACCACTTCATAGTTCTTTACAGCGCTCTCTAAGTAGTTTACAGAGTCAGCATATTGCCCCCGACAATCTGGGTCCTCATTTTACCAACCTCAGAAGGATGAAAGTCTGAGTCAACCTTGAGCCAATCAAGATCGAACCTCTGGCAGTGGGCAGAGTTAGCCTGCAATGCTGCATTCTAACCACTGGGCCACCATGGCTCATGATGTGGATGTCATCTACTACTGAGCAAATATTTATCTCTTCTTTGAATGCAGGGAATATTTATATTGAAATATTACTTCTTGTATAAATTGGCTACTGCTTAATTTTGCATTTTACTACCATCTAATATTTTAATTTACCAAAAAGGAAAAAATAAGAGTGCCTATAATACTAAGAAAGATTTCTTACCAAATGCAAGGCCCAAAATCACCATGCTCAACTCAATGGCCAGAAGGAAAAATCTTGTGATTTCCCACAGGATCTAGAGGTGACAACACAGATCAGAGAGACAAATTCAGCAACCAAAGAGAGGGTAAATGTGTTGCATTAAGTAATTTGAACATTAAAAGACACAATTTCTCCATTTTTAAATGCACACATTATACACATTTCTGCTTATTTGTACAGTCACTATGGTATACAAGAACTATTGGTAGGATCTCGCTTTGATATAATAACATTAATTCCTTTTTTGCATGTATGATATGTATAAGTGCTTCTTATCAAATCATTCAGGCAGCAATAAACTCCTAATTATTGCTCAGGAATTTTTGTTCCCATGGCCACAGCAATTTGAGAAAGTAAAAGTAGTTCTTACTAGGTTGCCTTTTTCCTCCAGTTTCAATTACTCAAGAGGATGAACTTCAGCTTTGCTCTTCATGTTTTGACACTTCCTTTCAAGTGTTTGTCTTATGAACCAATAGTCACAAGTTGCATTAACAACTCATTCTAAATTAGTTATTTGCTCACTTTGGGTGGATCCCTCCTACCCCCAATGTACCTTGACTATATTTTGACCACCCCTGAATCTCTCCAACAATATCAGGATGGTAATCTAACTGATGTTTCCAACTTTTTCTTTGAGAGGTATATGCCAGATGCACGAGCATATCTATATTATTGTATCTGATTATAAATAGTATTAAACTCAATACTGAAAAGGAAAGGGGAAGGGATCAAATCTACATCTACCTAAAGCTGATCTCACCTTGTCAGTGACTGTAGCAGCAGTAGAAGCGCTGACTGTCATGGAGACAACAGCTCGAGCAATCCCAACCACAGCAACTACGAACACCTGGAACAAAATAGCTAGGAATTAAGGAAGTGTGTTGTACAGAGCCAACACATACAGACTACCTTTCTAAAAAAAATAAGTTAAGACAGCAGAGAAAATAACAAGTGGATTCAGGAGCAGGGAAAAGCTATAGAAAAATAACTATCAGGTTACCTATACCATATGGATTTTTTTTCATTAAGGGTTACAGAAATGCTTCATAGCTGAGTTTTTTAAAACACTAAAAAGACACTTCATTATCTTATTCTCTTCTTTGATTTTAAACTTAATAATATTTCAAAGCACGCTGATGCTTGTTTATATTCTAACACTATAAATATTGTTATCAACAGTCACCGTCACAGGGTATCAAGGAACTTCTGACCTTGGATATACGCCACAAGTCATCTACTAAAAGATGGTGTCAACGCTGCAAATACTGTATATTCTTGCTTTGACAATATGCAGAACTGTCTGGTATTTTTATAGTTAAACCAGGCAACAGGGAAAAAGGGAGGAGAATAAGGATAGCCCGGGAAAAAGAAACCGGAAGTAAATCACATCTTCCAAGTTAATTGGAAGATGTGAACCATGACCCCAAAATAAAGGAGGGGAAAATGCTTAGAATGTATATGCGTAACGGAAAAGAAGCCAGATCTAAGCATTTCCACCATGCTGTACTGACGTCTCTGTAGCCTTAATAAATGCTTTTAGGAAAAAATATGCCTGAAAGTCCTTTTAAGTGTTTCGTTAATCAGACACATGACAGATGGCAAAAGAATCTAGAAATAGGAAAAATAAACAGTAAATAATTCCCAAGAAATTGGGCTGCTTTCAAACCTAACCTGACCTTTGCTAAAGCCTACCAGAGTCTCATTTTATTATTATTTATCATATGGCACATTCACATCACATTTCAGTAAAAACACGAGATAAAAATATAAAATCTATATAAATAAAAATGTAAATGTTCGTTTGTTCAAAATCTTAAATCTCCGAAGGTTCTTCACCGATTGCTTTGAAATTTTGACACAACGTTGCATTCGACTACGCGCATGTTTTTATATACCTATATTATATAGATGTCACACCTGTGACAGGTAAAAACATGCTTTTTTTGAAAAACAGCGCCATCTGTTGGACGTAAAAGCAACACACGCTTTTACCAGACTGAGCCACAGCAACGCGTGGCCGGGTACAGCTAGTATGAAATATAAAGTCTAAAATATTATAAATATATATCCAGATTATAGATATATTTTTTTACTTCATTTCTCACAGCCAGGAAATCAACAAAGTCTCCATTATAGGCTCTGTTTTGGCACTCTAATAATAATAATGATAAAGTTGGAAGGGACCTTGGAGGTTATCTAGTCCAACCCCCTGCTCAGGCAGGAAACCCTATACCATTTCGGACAAATGGCTGTCCAGTTTCTCCTTAAAAACTTCCAGTGTTGGCGCGTTCACCACTTCTGGAGGCAGGTTGTTCCACTGGTTAATTGTTCTAACTGTCAGGAAGTTTCTCCTTAGTTCTAGGTTGCTTCTCTCCTTGATTAGTTTCCATCCGTTGCTTCTTGTCCTGCCTTCAGGTACTTGACTCCCTCTTCTTTGTGGCAGCCCCTGAGATATTGGAACACTGCTATCATGTCCCCCCTTGTCCTTCTCTTCGTTAAACTCTGTCACTATATGTTGGATAGTTTTTCAGCCTTACAGTCAGTGATGGTATTCAATGATGGTATTTTGTCTCACTTACAGCAGGGTGTCTATAGTGCATTTATGACCAGAATCTCAGAAGTCTTGTGGCTCAACCAACAGATGCCCAGTATCTACAGTTATGAGGCTGGAGGAAGCCTCTTTAGGCCAGACCTAGGTATTTTAGAGTCTATGGGCCACATCTGGCCTGCAGTGTTGGTGGGGATCCTCCACAACAGTCCTAGTTTTTCATGTGGCTCCTTGGGACAATTAATTGTCTATCCCAGCTTTAGGCCCTTCAGGCTATGAAGATACACCTGAATATACACAAGGAATGCCCAGTCTCAGAAAATACTGTCAACTAAGGGAAATTCCTTGTTCAACCTCACTCACCAAAGCGTACCACTATATATGCTTTCTTAGTAAGACAGACAGATATAAAGAGAGACAGAGCGAGAATAATATGTTGGCATTTGTTGGTTACATCTGTACAATATTCAATACAATATTCAATATTCATAGACATGAAGCTTCCTCAATACATCTTATTGTCCTTTCTAATGCTGCACCAGTAAAATATATCTACTTCCTCTCAAAGTTAAAGCTCTTTAAATAAGCTCTTGCCCTTCCTGCCTTTCCAATCACTACTGAAATGTTACATTGCTAAGCAGTCTCACAGCCACTGCAGAATGCCATTCCTACAAGATAAAAACCTCCAATGTTATGCACCCATAAATGCTGCTAAGGCTAATAGTTACATCTGATTAACCTTAAACGTAGAAACCTGCATAAATGTCTTACTGTAATTTCTGCAGCCTGCAGTGCTATACATTTACCCTGCAGTCTTATCTTACATGTAATTCACCAGGGGAAATATTTATAAATTGTGTTTAGTGACTGCATCCCTGCAATTACAAGTTTGCTGCAAAACTTCTAAAGTCTCTTTGTGTTTGCCTCAATTTCCTGTTTTTCAATCTCTTATCACTCTGCTGTAGGTTACCTATCTTGCTTCCTTATGAGCCTCTTTAGTCTTTGTTCTGTCCCATAAAGTCATTTCAGTTCTGCAGCTAAGCTTCAGCTAAGGTCTAAATAAGATGCAATTCCAACTACCTTTCCCTATTCTGACCTGTGGCTTTTACTAGAGCTACACTTCCAAATTTTCCATTACACTCAGTTACCAAATATTACAAGTCAGAAAAACAGCAGCGCATACATTTTGCTGAGTAAACATGTAAATGGCAAAAATGCTCTACAAGAAGCCATCAAAGAGGGTATTTGGAAACCAAGGAGACAGACTGAATCTGTTTCACAAATACATTTAAAAAAGAGGAAGATATTCAGAAAGCCACTCTCAGAAAAAATGTATCAGCAGAAATTCCCAAAGATCAGGCAGAGAGGTATAAGGTCAATAAGTATAAGAAAACTGGAAGTGGGGCAGAACTGTAAGTGAAAGAACTGCAGAGGGAAGGGAATGACTGTTGCTTGGCTAGGTATTATCTGAGATCTCCCTTAATGAGTCCCACTATTTCTCCTAAATGGGCTCTACAGGATCAGAAGCCATTTTGGGGGGATTAGGACAAGCCTCTTAAGCCATTGCCTCTTCTAAGAAAGCCTACATGTATGCAATTTTGTCCAATTTTCCTGGGTGAACAGAATTTTTCACACCATGTTCAGAGATTGTGATCTCTGAGTTCCCTCTAACTGATTAACTTTTCCATGGAGAACAAAGCACAGTAAGAAAATCCTGTAGTGTTTCCAGGAAGACAGCTCCTAATTTATTCCTTGCTCTTCTATTTTAAGTGGAATTTTATACTATCAAGGTTTTGCATGTTCTATATTGGAACATGTGCCATACCTAGCAGGCATGACAATAGCTATTTTACCTGAGTAAAATAGCCTCTCTCCTGTTAATTCCAGGCTTCTGTGACTGTTGCCCCTACAGATTGTTTCACCTATCCATTGGCAGAATCATGCCTTCTTCCCCATTTTGCCTAAGACTAATATAATATCATCCTCTTTCTGCAACAGGCAAGCAAATCCCTTCTTTATTTTCTGAAGAAGAAATTCTTATGCAAAAGTGGAAAAGAAACTGCAAAACAGAAGCTTAGGGAATGGGAAGAGAGAATATCACAAATGCCAAATAATTGAAGCGTTATCCCAACACACACACACACACAGAGAGAGAGAGAGAGAGGCACAGAAAGAGATTCACAAACATATATATCACACAAAAAGTAGAATCTTTCAAAATTGACCAGTTTTCACTAAGAAGAATAATTAGAAGCTGTAAGGCAAGGGCAAGGAAATGTTTTTTTTTCTCATTTAAATTCCTCTCTAATCTCCTTGCAACTGTTAACAAGAAATAGCCTTAAAAATGTGGCAATATTGAAATTGTGCAACTAAAGGAACATCAGAAAACATGCACTTATCAATTCCCTCTCAGAGCCTTCAACTCATTCAGTTAGTGGTAAGCAACCATGACACTGATGGGCAGGGTTTACGACGTGTCTCTTGGTCTAGGTCAGAGATAGGCAACGGAGGTATTCCACATGTTCCTGACCTATAATTCTTTCCTACCAGCCACACTAGTTGGCATTGCCACAGATCAACCAGCTGAAGGATGGAGGGAGGGATATTAAGAGACAGAAAAGAAAAATAGAGATGTCACACTTACTTATATTTTAAAATACATCTTAATATCTGGAGTTATTTAAAGGGAGAACAATTTTGCCAGGAGAAAGTAAGCCAAAGAGAAAAAGAGGCTGTTCTCTTTTGTCTTCTTGAACAATGGACATTTCGTCGACTAACAAATGCCAGGCCAACGGCATTTGGGCAGAGCATAAGTCAGATAATGTGTTACCAAGTTCAGTTGCAAAATGTGACTTCCCATGTCAAATCAAGTTAACAACTAAAGTAGCAGCAATGAGGCTGTCTACTCTTTTGGAGATTAGCTGCTCTTCTTTAAAAGATCAGATATTCCAGAAACACAAAAGACACAGAAGCAGCATAAAGAAAGATCAAGCAGGTCAATGATCAGATTAGGTCAGAAGAATGTCTCATTCCCAAATAAAAAATACACCCTACGTAGAGAAAGAGTTAATGCTGACAGTTGCCAAACACTTTACCAACTCCTGAGCCTTTTCACTAATTTGAAAGGAGCCAAGTGAATATATATACATATCCCCCAGGTTCTTTGAAAATAAAATTTGTACTTACCAGTATGTAGAATGTGGTAAAAATGGGACTGGAAGTGGCATGGATTTTGGCCCTGGCAGAAGGCAGCTTCCAGAGGAGAAATGCAAAGAAAAGTACATTGGGAACCAATAGCAGAAGGTCCCAGTAACGAACTCTAAAAACAAGACAAAGATACCTTTTTCAAATAGTGCTGTGTCCCTTCAGGCGATACAGAGAACCTTCTTCAGAAGAAGAAACAGAAACCATCAATAACAGCATCTCACCTGGATGTGCCAATGTCCTCATACAACAGCACCAAGCATTTGTGTGGCACAGTACTATTGGTAGCATTTAAAAACAAAGGTGTTGTCAGAATGTCCGTTGTTGTCACTGCCGTGGGAGCAGACGAAGAAGTGGCATTATCATCCGCAGATAATGGTACTGATGTCACCAATGCTGACATTCTGCCACCGTTCTGGAGAGAGGGAGCCAAAAGGACATTTTCATCAGATAAAATAAAATCTCAAACAATCCTACATGGGGGGGGGGGTTTGTTTTAAAAAATACATAGAAGTTTATCCTCTATTAATCCAAACATTTATCAACTTTTCTCAATCATGTACTCCTTATGTGTTTTGACTGTGTTAGCTAGTAAATCAGGAGAGTTAGACTAACACATCTGACAAGCAAAAGACTAGGGAAAGCTATGGGCACAAGACCAGGTGACACTGGAACAGGAAGCTTATGCCCTTCCCAGATTACTGTAATTTGGTCCTCATCATATTATTTTTAAAGACTGCTCAGAAGCTGCAAGTGGTACAGAATGAAGCTGTCAGCGTGCTGGCACATGGACCTGCTACAGCCATGGGAACCTTTTGTTACAGGTGTGACACTGGCTTTTAACAAGTTACAGTGTACAAATCAAAATAGTGGTTTTAATCTTGAAAGTTCCGTGTGGCTTGCTTCCTAAATACTTTCAGGATTGTTATTCTAGGTAGTACCAAGTCCACGGGTAGAACTGCACCAGAAAGTAAGCTCTCGACAACTGGGTATCCCAAAATGCAACAGTTAGGATCAGTTGGGATTCTCCAGATGTTTATTCTCTGTAGTGGCCACCATTTGATGGTCAGCCTTCTTCCAGAGGTCAAACTGGTACCAATTCTGGTCTCCTTTCAAAAACCCATCAAAACAGAAATATTGGACCTTTGTAAGATGATATTTCTGAAGACCTGGATGGTGTCATTGGCTCGTTGCAACAATTACTGCAATTTGTTTGAATTTCCTATGTTGTAATTGTGTTACTTATTTTGTTGTTGTTGTTGTACACTACACATCACAAATTCAATGTTACACAAATGAAATAAATAAATCAAACCTAGTCTCTATATTACCAAAGTAACTATCACCTTGGATTCCTAAAATTCAGGAAATAGAATCTATTAGTTTCTAGCCACACTNAACCCCCCCCCCCCCGCTTGTCCGCTATTTTTTGGAAGCAGACCTGGCAACCCTAGAGAGGCACAGAAAGAGATTCACAAACATATATATCACACAAAAAGTAGAATCTTTCAAAATTGACCAGTTTTCACTAAGAAGAATAATTAGAAGCTGTAAGGCAAGGGCAAGGAAATGTTTTTTTCTCATTTAAATTCCTCTCTAATCTCCTTGCAACTGTTAACAAGAAATAGCCTTAAAAATGTGAAAATATTGAAATTGTGCAACTAAAGGAACATCAGAAAACATGCACTTATCAATTCCCTCTCAGAGCCTTCAACTCATTCAGTTAGTGGTAAGCAACCATGACACTGATGGGCAGGGTTTATGACGTGACTCTTGGTCTAGGTCAGAGATAGGCAACGGAGGTATTCCACATGTTCCTGACCTATAATTCTTTCCTACCAGCCACACTAGTTGGCATTGCCACAGATCAACCAGCTGAAGGATGGAGGGAGGGATATCAAGAGACAGAAAACAAAAATAGAGATGTCACACTTACTTATATTTTAAAATACATCTTAATATCTGGAGTTATTTAAAGGGAGAACAATTTTGCCAGGAGAAAGTAAGCCAAAGAGAAAAAGAGGCTGTTCTCTTTTGTCTTCTTGAACAATGGACATTTCATCGACTAACACAGGGCTTTTCAACCAGTGGTACGGGTACCACCTGTGGTACATGGGCATCTGGCAGGTGGTACGCGGCCATCCTAGAAAAGGGGTAGTGGGGGAGGGGAATGAGCTGAACCGGTGGCAGCACCGCACAAGCCTGAGCGAGAGATGGCTGGAGCTGGAGGGCTGTCGGGGCTCAGCGGAAGCCCCAGGATCAGTGCCGCTTTCCAGCTGATCGACGCTTCTTCGGGGCTGTCAGGGCTCAGTGGAAGCGACAGGATCAGTGCCAGGATCCAGCTGGAGCTCAGCGCTGATCCTGGTACTTCTGCTGAGCCCAGGAGAAGCGCCGATCAGCTGGAATGTTGCAGCCTCTCCAGGGTCTTGTGATTTACATTCAGATGCTTGGCAACTGATTCATATTTATGATGGTCACAGTGTCCCAGGGTCATGTGAAGTGACCAAAACCTGCTGCAACCACCCAGCAGATGGGGGGAATAAAAACCAAACACCCCCCCACTCCACCCCCGCTGCCAATCCTCAGCAGAAATGCTCACAACAATGAAAACCTCGGACAGGAGGAAGAGCGCGGCCGGGCGGGCAGGCAGGTGTCTTGCTTGGCTGTGGCTTGGGGGGCACTTTTTTCAGTGCCATTGTAACTTCAAACAGTCACTAAGCGAACTGTTGTAAGTCGAGGACTACCTGTACTTTATCACTTTTTCCCTTTTTTGGTCATCAGGTTTTTGACACCTTGCTGGTGGTAGTCGGATGTTGCCATATCCTAAAAGTGGTACAATGGGTGAAAAGGTTGAAAAGCCCTGGACTAACAAATGCCAGGCCAATGGCATTTGGGCAGAGCATAAGTCAGATAAGTTGCAAGTTCAGTTGCAAAATGTGGTTTCCCATGTCAAATCAAGTTAACAACTAAAGTAGCAGCAATGAGGCTGTCTACTCTTTTGGAGATTAGCTGCTCTTCTTTAAAAGATCAGATATTCCAGAAACACAAAAGACACAGAAGCAGCCTAGGGGAAAATTTTTAGTGGGGGTTTTAAAATAATTTTAAATTACTTAGACCAATTATTAATATTTGTCTTTTAATCAAGTTTTAATTTGTAGCTTTGGTATTTTGTATTTTTATCTGGTTGTTAGCCGCCCTGAGTCCGCAAGGAGAAGGGCGGGATATAAATATAAACAATAAATAAATAAAGAAAGAAAGAAAGAAAGAAAGAAAGATCAAGCAGGTCAATGATCAGATTAGGTCAGAAGAATGTTTCATTCCCAAATAAAAAATACACCCTACGTAGAGAAAGAGTTAATGCTGACAGTTGCCAAACACTTTACCAACTCCTGAGCCTTTTCACTAATTTGAAAGGAGCCAAGTGAATATATATATACATATCCCCCAGGTTCTTTGAAAATAAAATTTGTACTTACCAGTATGTAGAATGTGGTAAAAATGGGACTGGAAGTGGCATGGATTTTGGCCCTGGCAGAAGGCAGCTTCCAGAGGAGAAATGCAAAGAAAAGTACATTGGGAACCAATAGCAGAAGGTCCCAGTAACGAACTCTAAAAACAAGACAAAGATACCTTTTTCAAATAGTGCTGTGTCCTTTCAGGCGATACAGAGAACCTTCTTCAGAAGAAGAAACAGAAACCATCAATAACAGCATCTCACCTGGATGTGCCAATGTCCTCATACAACAGCACCAAGCATTTGTGTGGCACAGTACTATTGGTAGCATTTAAAAACAAAGGTGTTGTCAGAATGTCCGTTGTTGTCACTGCCGTGGGAGCAGACGAAGAAGTGGCATTATCATCCGCAGATAATGGTACTGATGTCACCAATGCTGACATTCTGCCACCGTTCTGGAGAGAGGGAGCCAAAAGGACATTTTCATCAGATAAAATAAAATCTCAAACAATCCTACATGGGGGGGGGGGGTTGTTTTAAAAAATACATAGAAGTTTATCCTCTATTAATCCAAACATTTATCAACTTTTCTCAATCATGTACTCCTTATGTGTTTTGACTGTGTTAGCTAGTAAATCAGGAGAGTTAGACTAACACATCTGACAAGCAAAAGACTAGGGAAAGCTATGGGCACAAGACCAGGTGACACTGGAACAGGAAGCTTATGCCCTTCCCAGATTACTGTAATTTGGTCCTCATCATATTATTTTTAAAGACTGCTCAGAAGCTGCAAGTGGTACAGAATGAAACTGTCAGCGTGCTGGCACATGGACCTGCTACAGCCATGGGAACCTTTTGTTACAGATGTGACACTGGCTTTCAACAAGTTACAGTGTACAATTCAAAATAGTGGTTTTAATCTTGAAAGTTCCGCGTGGCTTGCTTCCTAAATACTTTCAGGATTGTTATTCCAGGTAGTACCAAGTCCACGGGTAGAACTGCACCAGAAAGTAAGCTCTCGACAACTGGGTATCCCAAAATGCAAGAGTTAGGATCAGTTGGGATTCTCCAGATGTTTATTCTCTGTAGTGGCCACCATTTGATGGTCAGCCTTCTTCCAGAGGTCAAGCTGGTACCAATTCTGGTCTCCTTTCAAAAACCCATCAAAACAGAAATATTGGACCTTTGTAAGATGATATTTCTGAAGACCTGGATGGTGTCATTGGCTCGTTGCAACGATTACTGCAATTTGTTTGAATTTCCTATGTTGTAATTGTGTTACTTATTTTGTTGTTGTTGTTGTACACTACACATCACAAATTCAATGTTACACAAATGAAATAAATAAATCAAACCTAGTCTCTATATTACCAAAGTAACTATCACCTTGGATTCCTAAAATTCAGGAAATAGAATCTATTAGTTTCTAGCCACACT